>NC_030853.1:25171441-25409527 GCF_000208745.1 Theobroma cacao | reverse complement strand
ATAAATTGGCCAATGCGTCCAATTTCACTCCAACTTGCTCCATTTCTTTTCCAATCCCTCAATTCACCAAGCACAACTAATTAACACACAATTAGGCAAAATTTATCTTCACTTTTCTTCTTGGAACTTTCGGCCAACAATGGTACACTAACTCCGTGATTTTTCCTACTTAATTTTCTCTCCATAATTCATTAATTCCTACACCAAAAACTATTATTTCTTAGTCAAATCACCTAGAATAACATCACATTCTTCCTCTTTATTCACTTAGAGACGGCTATTGATGGGCACCAAACCTTTGGTGGTTTTCTTCACTTGTTTTCATGCTACACATCATTAATCACCTAAAAACATTAACATACCTAAAAATCAAACCAATCTAAGATCATTCTCTCTCCATACCCATTTTGACTAGCCATGAATTCATCATGAAAACATGTAACTTAACCATGGAAATTAAGGGAAAATGCATGGGTAAGGTAAATCATTAGCAAAATCAAAGAAATTTTACCTTTGCTTGATCAAATCATTGAATTCCAACACTTTCTCTTTGATTTTTTCCACCTAGGGCTTGTTCTTCCTTGGTTTCTCTTCTCTTCTGATTTGGCTGATCACTAAGGGAGAAATGGGCTGATTTTTTTCCTTTTTATAAAGAAATAATAAAATAATAAAAACATGACACATGGCATTTCCTTATTGGTTCAAATTTTAAATATTTAACTTTTAATTCTTTAATTCTCCACCACACATTTCTCATGTTTATCCATTTCCATGATGAATAAAATCCCTTGGTCTGGACAAATGTCGAGGTGAAAATTTACCGATTTGCCCCTGAGATGGCAAAATTACCATTTCGCCCCTATACTCCAAATTATACCGAAATTAAAATTTTTCACTTCAAAACTTCAAATCATACTCCAATACTCAAATCATACTCCAATAAGTCAAATGGATCAAAAAAATCTTTTCTAAAAATTCTCATTTTGTCTCCAAGTGGCAAATGACCATTTTACCATTGAATAGTGAAAATTTCGATTTGACTCCAAATTGATCATCGAACTCCGAATTACCATTTTGAGTCATCCCTGAACTGTGACACTCTTAATTTCACCTTAAAATTCCTATTTAAACTAGTTGAGGCTTAATCGACTTAATGATACCATTATGGGTAATATCGTCTTTTAACGATTTCTCAAACTTCTTAAATATGTAACCATTCTATTGAGCATGTAAACGACGTCGTAATTATTTTATAGAACAGGGTTTGACATTACTAGCAAGTCACACAATGCCCATCAACTAGTCACGCAATGTCATATCAACCAGTCACGCAATGTCCAAAGTCAGTCACGTAATGCCTAAAAACTAGTCACGTAATGCCCAAAAATCATCAAAACTACTTAATTTTATTTAATAAGATTAACAATTTCAAACGATACACCATATTTCATTTAACAACATAATTAACGAATATACCTACTTGACAAAGAATGTTCAAAATATTCAAAGGGTTTTCTTCATATATAAAAAAATCACTCCAAAATGCTTAAAAATACTCAAAACGTTTAAAGGTTTTTTTCGTGTATCAAAAATTACTCCAAAATACTCAAAATGCTTAAACGTTTTTCTTTCTTATAAAGAATACTCCAGAGATGAATAATTTAGCGAAAAAAGCTCAAAGAATATGAGTGGGTTTGAGACGTAGACCTAAATATACTTGACCTGTTAATAGGTTTCAGGTTGAGACGTAAAGCTAAATAAATTGATCGATTTCATTAAAGGTAATTTTATCTAAATTTTAATTCTTTTGATTAAAAATAGTTAAAATTATGAAAAGATTTATTGTCAAAAACGTTTTATGTATGAGACCTATTTAAAAAAATTTTCTTTAAAATATCATATTGGTTATTTAAAATAACAAAAGCTGACGGTGCGTTAATATTAGCATTGCCTTTGCCTGTTTCAGCCTTGTGTCGTATCATTTGCCTTTTTCCTTCTCGGATTCTCTGATAACTCCAAATTCCTTCCCTCCTCAACCAAACACATTGTAAAGGGACAAGCAACATTCCTCGTGATTATTCAACTTTGGTGGGCTGAATAGTTTATCAACGACCATGCGATTAACTATCAACTCGCCGCTATTAAAATTTTCGAATATATGGCTTGCTTGCCAGCTATATTGGCACTGTTTCTTTCAATAAACAATGTTATCCGAAAGTGGAAAACGGGAGGGCAAGAGCTAAGAAATTTCTTTGAAGCTTGAGCCTATATATTTATTCACAAATTCACCCAACTAATTGATCTTTATTTTGTGAATTAAATTTTATTCTTGAGTAACTTTTTTTTATTATATATAGAGTTTTCACAGTTCTTTTTTTTTAAAAAAAGTTAAAGTTAATAACATATTGTCTGTAAGGACTTCTTTCTAAATATTCTTTCTCTAATTTTCTTCTGCTCACTTATTTTTAACATGTTATCAACTATTACTATACTGCACCTATTCTCTTTCACTTGCTTTGTAGTTAAGGAATCACCCCAATCTTCCTTTCCTTTCCATCCTTTTACTTATTTGCAATAGTTCAACTCTCCTTCTCACAAGAATCCCTTTACAGAAACAAATTAATCGAACGAGGGAGAAACAGCTAATGGGTGTTCACTCGGTGTATTACTCCATCTTGCTACTATGGCTTATACAAACAGCAGCGTCGCAAGAACCAGGCGAGCTTGGTTGTCAGGAAAAATGTGGGGATGTTAATATTTTATTTCCATTTGGGATAGGAGCCGGCTGTTATGCGAATACGTGGTTTAGAGTAACTTGCAAGGAAACTGCTAACGGACTAAAACCTTTCATCAGTCGCATCAATTTGGAGCTTCTGTTTTCGACCCCCAGAGCTGTCTTCATCAACAATCCAGTAACTTATGTCAACTGCGGCGATAAAGATAATAATGGCGCCGCTGCTAGTGTCAACCTAACAGACAGTCCATTTTCCTTCTCAAGTAGATCCAATTTGTTCGGGTCTGTAGGTTGCGGTAATTTGGCTACTAAATTTCGTAATCAAACTTATCGTATTGGTGGCTGCCTGCAGCCAAGATGTGGTGACGTGTCTTCTAATTCTAGCTGCCACGCCTCAATTCTTGAAAATCTGAAATCCTATACTTCAACCATATCAGAGATGTATCCTGATCATAAGGACAGCAAGAGATGCAGATCATCTGTTTTCTTGTTTTGCAGTGGCATGCTGGATACAGATTCGGCGCTTCTCCTTGACGTTAACGTAAACATTAGTACGACGCATGTTCCTGCAGTGCTCCGGTGCGATACTGTGAAATGCAATTTGGGAGGTCAATATGTAGCTACTCACTATCACTATTAACTAGCAATCTTTGTGTCTCTTTATTTTTTGTTTCTTGTTTCGATGACTTTCATTTTTTTAAACTACCCAAAAAGAAAATATTTGTGAATTTGTTTTCCTTGGTATTAACTTGGTGCAATTTATTTCTTTTTGATAAGCAGACACACGATGCAAAGAATTAAAAGCACTATCTGATCAGAAGTCTTGTACAGTAAGCTGTGGAAAAGTTGATATTGCATACCCATTTGGAATAGAAGTAGGCTGTTACATGAATGACTGGTTCAAAGTAACTTGCAACGATACCGCCGATGGGAAAAAGCCTTTCTTAAGCAGCATCAATCTGGAACTAGTCTCTTCTTCATTTTCCTTAGGAAGCGTTCAAGTGAACAATCCTGTAACATATATCCAATGCCAGGATATACATAATAATGAGGTTAGTGTCAACCTAACAGGTAGCCCGTTTTTCTTCTCAATCGACAATTATTTCGTATCTGTAGGTTGCGGCAGTTTGGCTACTATTCTTCACAATCAAACTCATCTTATTGGTGGCTGTCTGCAATCCGGTTGTAGCAATATTGTGACTTCCTACGGTCGCTGCTTTACGAGTATTCCTCAGGGTCTCAGTTCTTTTGTTGCAAACATGACAGAGATTTATCCTAGTAATGGCAGCAATAGATCATGCGGATCTGCTTTCTTGACTGATAAAATTTCATTAATATATTCAAACCGCGTTGACTTAAGCAGTAAGAAAAACTTTTCTACAACACTGCGATGGGGCACACCAAAAGTTGCGCCGTGTAAGTTGAACGAAGGCTCAGAGATCTTATGTAGCCAGGATGAAGAATATTGTTGGACAAACTTGGGCTACGCACATCTATGTGTTTGCAGAATGACAGAGCACACCAACGAGGATTATTACTTTACTAATATATGCGAAGGTATGTACTTGCTTATTTTTTAATAAATTTGTCATATATTAAGTTTTCATTAATAAAAGTCTTTAATTTTTAATTTTTTTGGTTCAGCTTAATTCTTTCATTTTATATTTTTTATTGATAAAAAATATAAAAAATATTTTAAAGGACTTTGAATGAACTAAACTTTTAGATATATATTTTATAAAATTTAATCGATAAAAATATATTTAATAATAGATTTAAAGTTGAAAATTTTTTACTAACAAAAATCAACGTAGGACAACTTAAATAGGATAGAGGGAGTATAACAATATTCCTTGTTTCAAGATAGTGAATTTGCACCAAACTTTGAAGAAAAGAAAAGCAATTAGGTATGAATATAAATTTAGATATAGTAGTTCTTAACATATTTTTATGTGCAAATAACTTTATTTTATTCATTTCATAAATGACAGAACCAAGCAAATGCGCATTTCCTGAATATAATAAGTATTCTAAATATAAGTACTGTCATATGCTTTGTGTGAATGCTCCTGGCAAGTCTTGTTCGCCATGCCCTGCTAGATATCAATATAACCATACCGAAGATGTGTGCAAGCCAAAAGAATATAACTATTCATCACCAACAGTTTTAGCCAAAAAGACTCAAGCTGGGGCGATCATTATAGGTGCGTATTAAATTCTCTTTCAAATTGAAAACATGCACCATTATTGAAATATATTTATGGCTTTTAATTCTTGTTTGAAATTAATGGTTTCAATTTCACCTTTTATATGTATATATCTTTGCGTTGTACAGGTTGTAGCACAAGTATTGGGACACTGTTTGTACTGCTTGGTACATGGAGTATGTACAAAGTACTAAAAAGAAGAAAAAGTAGCAAACTTAAGCAAAAGTACTTTAAAAGGAATGGAGGTTTACTACTGCAACAGCAGTTGTCCAGCAATGAAGGTAATGTTGATCAAATAAAGTTGTTCACCTCAAAGGAATTGGAAAAGGCTACGGAGTATTATAACGAGAATCGAATCCTTGGTCAAGGAGGCCAAGGAATTGTATATAAAGGAATGTTAACGGATGGAAGCATTGTTGCTATTAAGAAGTCTAAAATGGTGGAGGATCAAAAGAAATTAGATGAAAGGATGGTTCAACAATTCATTAATGAGGTGATAATTTTATCACAAATTAACCATAGAAATGTGGTTAAGCTTTTAGGATGTTGCTTGGAAACAAAAGTCCCTTTGTTAGTGTACGAGTTTGTCCTTGTAAAAGGGTTCTTGTGATAGGGAGAGAAAACATTGCAAACAAGTAAAAAGATGCGTCAGAGGCGGCAAAGAGGAAGATTGGAGCAGTTCCTGAAATACTGAGTGTAATGACAGGTAGAATAAAGTAAAAAAAGGATTAAAGAGTAGAAAAGAATTAGAGAGAGAATTTAGAGTGAGAAGCTTTAATGAATTGTGAGAGAAAAGTCCTCTAAATGAATTGTGAGGCTTTATATATAGTGCTAAAAGTGGCGGTTACTCAAAAATAGGCTTTAATGAGCCTAATGAATGACATTATTATGAAAAACATTAATGTGAGCAACTGTTACTGTAATTGAATGTAATAAGATTTGTTCTCAAGTAAAAAATAACAGAAAATAGGTGTACAAGAATAGGTACAAGAGAGGAAGCTGTATATGAATAGGTATAAGAGAAGAAGCTATACGAGAATAGGTATAGGAGAAGAAGCTATACATGAATAGGTATACGAGAACAAGGTAAGAAGGTGAACACCAATACTTCAGGTAAGGGTTAAGAGANTGTCCTTGTAAAAGGGTTCTTGTGATAGGGAGAGAAAACATTGCAAACAAGTAAAAAGATGCGTCAGAGGCGGCAAAGAGGAAGATTGGAGCAGTTCCTGAAATACTGAGTGTAATGACAGGTAGAATAAAGTAAAAAAAGGATTAAAGAGTAGAAAAGAATTAGAGAGAGAATTTAGAGTGAGAAGCTTTAATGAATTGTGAGAGAAAAGTCCTCTAAATGAATTGTGAGGCTCTATATATAGAGCTAAAAGTGGCGGTTACTCAAAAATAGGCTTTAATGAGCCTAATGAATGACATTATTATGAAAAACATTAATGTGAGCAACTGTTACTGTAATTGAATGTAATAAGATTTGTTCTCAAGTAAAAAATAACAGAAAATAGGTGTACAAGAATAGGTACAAGAGAAGAAGCTGTACGAGAATAGGTACAAGAGAAGAAGCTATACGAGAATAGGTATAGGAGAAGAAGCTATACATGAATAGGTATACGAGAACAAGGTAAGAAGGTGAACACCAATACTTCAGGTAAGGGTTAAGAGGAAGACCTCTTAACTATCTCCATATCTGAGCCACCAAGCTAAACTCTCCGAAACATCCCAAGATGAAAGTAACCCATGAACCCTATCACTTATTCCGAGTTACTTTCACTGTCACCCAAGTGAAGTGCTTATTTTATTCGAAGTAGCTGTTCTACTTGTATTAGTTGTTCCATATGGAGTAGTGCTTTACTTATTTTAGTTTTTCTGCGTGAAGTAGCACTTCACTTGTTCAGGTTGTTCTCTGTACAATATTATGTTGTAACATAATTCTTTAAAATAACAGTATTAGCCAAAATCTAGTATCTACAGTCTCAAATGGAACACTCTCTCAACTTATACATAAAAATGAAGAGTTCCCACTGACAAGAAAAATGCGTCTACGTATTGCAACAGAAATAGCGAATGCTTTATCCTATTTGCATTGCTCTGCTCCAATCCCTATTTATCATCGAAATATAAAATCTAGCAACATACTTTTGGATGATAAATATAGAGCAAAGCTGTCAGATTTTGGAACTTCAAGATCAATTGCAATAGAGCAAACTCATGTAACCACTCAAGTTCAAGGAACTTTCGGATATTTGGATCCGGAGTATTTTCGATCAAGTCAATTTACAGAGAAAAGCTATGTTTATAGTTTCGGAGTTGTTCTGGTTGAGCTTTGAACGGGACAAAAAGCTATCTTTTCAACACAATCAGAGGAAGCGAAAAGCTTGGTAGCCCTTTTTCTGCTTTCAATGAATGCGAAATCATTGTTTGATATTCTTGATCCTCAAGTAATGGATGATGGTACACAAGAAGAGATTATAGCCGTTGTTAAGTTAGCAAAAAGATGCTTGAACCTTAAGGGACAGAAAAAGCCTACAATGAAACAAGTTGCGATGGAGCTGGAGCGGATTAGAGCGTCAGGAGAAGCTAATGTTATTAAACAAAGTGATGATGAAGATTCTGACATAGATGACACGATCAAACCTTGTGCTATGACTTCTTGTTCAACTAGGTCAGTTATAACTAATACCAGTGTAACTTTACCATCCGATGCATAATCCTTGTTTCCAACTCTCACTAAACAATCTTCCTTTAGTGCGTACTTTGTGTAATGTATCTTCATGTTTAGTTCTGGTCATCCTTTTTCTAAATAAATCATGAAATAAGTTCTGAAATAAATGTGGCATTTGGTACTTTACAATGCAATGTGATTACAGGTAATGTGAGTGCAAGTAATGTGATTGCAGAGAAAATAACATTACAGTGTTTGGTATGCAAGCAAAATAATGATTAAAATACAGGAAAAATAACATTGAAGCATTTGGTTTACAAGTACTTTATTGGGAATGTAATGTTAATTTTCAAAATTACCTCTATTTATTAAAATGCAAGTTTAATGTACTTGTATTTTTTATTGTTAATTTTTATACAATATAATCTCTTAGATATATTTTTAATGTCATATATTTTATTTTCATTTTTTATTATAATCTTATATATTTTATTTTCATTTCTTTAATATAATTTTTTATATTATATATTTTATTTTAATTTCTTTTACTTATATTATATAAATTTTAATATCTTATATTTTATTTTATTTTAATTTCTGATTCTTATATTATATATTTTATTTTAATA
Organism: Theobroma cacao; assembly: GCF_000208745.1. Lineage (NCBI taxonomy): Eukaryota > Viridiplantae > Streptophyta > Magnoliopsida > Malvales > Malvaceae > Theobroma > Theobroma cacao. The sequence goes on along the minus strand of NC_030853.1, from coordinate 25,401,286 downwards.
TTTTTTATTTTTAATTATAAATTATAAACTATTTTAAACAAAGTAATAAAGTTGAAGGGTAAAAATGTCTTTAATAAGATTACAGAGTGTAATGTAATGTGATTGCATTGGTTTTGGATTGCAATCACATTACATCCCTTAGTTGTAATGTGATTGCATTGTAATCTAACATTGCAGTAATCTGTTGCAAAATAAACATTGCAATGTAATTTAATTAAGCACCTTGCAGGGAATGTGTTCTCACTTCCTTCATATCAAAAGTTACCAAAGTGTGATGAAATAAGTCTTTATGTATTAAATTGTTATGCTAATAAAAAAAACAAAAACACTAATTGTTTGTGTCTACATTCATGCCATAATGATTAGCATCATGAGACCAAACCAGAGGGAAGAGTGTTGGCAGTGATTAGAATATTCTTGTATAAAATTTAAATTAATTGAACGAATGGGGATAGATTAAGGCCCCATGTCTGGAACGGGAATGGAGAAACAACTTAGGAGGAATCAATATGCTATATTGAATCTATGGATGCTGATAGTCAGTGTTATAGTTAAGACAATAGATGGACTTGTAGTGACAACAATTAATGCAGGCTTCCTGCAACTAGAAGAAAACATAAAGTTATGCCAGAGAAAGCCACAAATGACATTGAGTTTCTCACTATTTGTGTACTAATACATTGGCAAACTCTCATGCCTCTTTCCGGTTTCATTTATCTTACCATTTGCGTACTCTCGGGCGGCCAGAGCACTGTTGATTTATCTTACATTTGTTTGTTGAATAATATATTTATGCCCGGATTAACTATAGTGACATTTAACATAAATTAAGGAATAATATTAAAAAAATATTTAGATTATTCTGAAAATTTTAAATAAGTCATTGTATTTTTATTTTAAATTAAATAAGTTTTTATAACAAATAATTAACTTAGTCAAAATACAATTTGTCATTTTATATCACATGATACTAATATAACATGTTAATATATCATAATTGATAATGATGTGGTATGATAATATATCATAATTAATGATGATGTGACATGTTAATTTGACATGATAATATGATCATGTGGTATTTTTCATACTCTACATCAACGCCATGTGGATATAAAATTACAAGTAGTATTTTGACTAATGACAATTAATCATTCATTAGTTATATGAACTTATTTTATTTGAAATAAAAGTATTGAACACAATAAAAAATAAAAAACTTATTTAAATTTTTTTTAAATAGTTTAGAGACTTATTTGAACATTATGTCATAAATTTAATATCAACAGTAAATAATTTTTTATGTTTACTCGAATACAATAACAAATGTTGTCCGTTTAAACATTAACATTTCTTATTATGGTAAGGTGTATGAAACCTATGATGCACTTGAATCAGAGTAGAAAGAGCAAAGATACATGACACTCACATCAGCTTAAATTCTCAAATTAAGAGAAATGTGTACCAATGCGAAACTAAATACTTTCAAGAACAAAATGGTAAAGAGAAAACCAAGTTCTATTGGATTGTCCATTTTAAACTGCATATCCACCAAAAGCTTCTTGGGATCCCGTTGGGTACACTTTGAGAATGGCCATTGCTTGTGTGTTTGGTGTGGTCTAGTGGAGGAATGTGTTCATATATTTTGATTTTATGTCACTTGTTTTTGGACAACGTAACTTGGTTCTATGTGTTTCGTTGGTGGGGGTTTAAATTGGGTTACTTCCAATTCCGTGCAAATGGAATCATTCACTAAATCTTGGAATAATTGTTGTTGGTTGGGGGCCTCTAAAAAGAAATAGTGGTGCGGCATTGTGGTCTCTATGACTTATCATAATGAGACAGTTTATAATGAAAAAGTTTGACAGTTTTTCACTTGAGTAAAATGGGATTTTTCTTTTGAATAAGAACGATAGAATGAAATGAATCTGTTGATAATATTAGGTTGTGGACAGAATCTTGGAATTGCAAGACAAAGGATACGCTCCTAATGGGAATGAATTCTAATTGAATGTAGATGGTTCAATTAGAAACAAACTGAGGCCTATGGGATGCATGTGAAGGGATTTTGAGAAACTCCACGAGTTCCATCATTGGGTTGTGTTTTCTGATCTTTTAGGAAATGACGACTCTAATTATGCATTATGAAGAGTTCTTTTTCGAAGGGCAATAATAATATGATTAGTTTTAATAAAAGAAAACATTTGGGATAAAATCATTTCATCGGAAATGAACACTGAATACTCATCCTCTGTAACTAATCAACTATGTAATTAAATGAATTAAGAGTATGGAGTATAAATATGAACTCATCCTCTGTAACAAACTCATGTTGGCATGGCAAGCAAAAATCTTTACTCCTAAGAGGATAATTATGTAATTTTTGAGTTTGGGTAAACACCATAATAGAAAAACAAATAAAAATGAAAATATATAATAAAAATAGTAATGTGGAGAAATATAAGGTCCGTAGATCAAAGTAACAAAAACTCTTTTGTTTTTTTTTTCTTTTTTTCCCTTTTCATCTGTGGTTAATTCTTTCTAATTTACTTTGACAATGGAAATTGATAGACAAACTTAGCATTATCAATAATAATAAGGCATCCGTATTTAAGCATTTGGTTCATTGACTAATGTATGATCTCTTACTTAAAAAATAAAATTCGAACCTCTTTTTTTTCAATTAAAAAAAATAAAGTATTTGACTGATTAAATAAGAGATCCAACGGGTTGAGAAACTTCACCCGTGGGTGCAAATCTTTTCACCGCACCCAAATATCAGTTCATTCAGCTAATTTCAGTCTCTTCATTGTTAAATTTCATCTTTAAGCTTTCTAGGCTTTTGTCCATATTAATTTGTTTCTTTGCTTTGCTTAATGGCAACGACTATAATCTTTTATAAATTTTAAGGTCAATTTTCGGACTAAATTCAGACTTGAAAAATGCCCGTTTTCCTACATTTGTATACCCTAGACCTAAGTCCAATGAAGAAATATTATTAAGATAGTGAAATCTTTACACATTAGCATCTGATTGGATCATATTTTTAGATATTCCTCCGACTGAGTTGGCACCTTTGCTTGAAGGTGAAGCCTTTGGGCCTTCTGTTTTGCGTGGTTAGTTCCGGTCCAATTAATCTATCGACTTTTACATATGAATAGAATAGAATATTAATTTACATGTTCTGTTCAAACTCAAATATAAATCCAATTGAGTTCAAGTACGTCTATTACATCTTCTAACCAAATTGATATATATATATATATATATATATATATATATATATATATATATAATAAAACTTAACTGAGGTCCAGCCTAGCTTGCTCTGTTATTTAATCCACTCAAGCTCGAGTTCTTTTGAGTTACTTAATCGAGCCAAGCAGGAACCTGGCATTATATCAACTTTGCTCGGTCATAACCTTTAAGCAGAACGAAAGAACAGTAACCTTGAAGAATCATACCTCTCTACTATCTAGGCAAATGTCCAAAGGAAACCATACCCATCATGGTCATGGACGACCTCTCTCACGGAAACAAAAAAAAATGTTGACATCTCCCTGGCCCTGCAGAAGGACACACTTCAGTACAACACAGTGACCAGAGTCATAAAATCTCTGATACAGTATTACCATTTCTATATACTATTAACTCCAGGCAGCGTGGCACACGACCCCAGATTCTGCTCACACAAAAAATAACACTAAAACAACACGCACAAGCTACCAAAACTATGCACCCTTTGTCCCACCGAATCACCCTTGAGAGAGAGAGGGACCAACAGTACAGAGCTCTAAAGCCATTATAATATAGTATAGGCTGCTTAGAAAGGCCCTTGTATATGGGATGAGATTAATTATTCAAATAACATGAGAAAAACAAATGGCTAAAAATCCAAGCAGTCCAGTTTTAGTCTAGTGGCCATAATATATTCACAGCCACATTTCAAACATCAGCATCGCTGCTACTTTTGCTGCCACTTCGGATGCCCTCAGTAGCAGCAGCACTACCACTATCACCATTAAAATTGTTCTCATCCGCATTGATATGGGTGTGCTTTTTCGAAGACCCTTTGCAAAGCTTGACTGGGTATTTAATGGCATTGATCTCCAGCTTTCTCAAAGCAGCTTTACCAAGATCAACCCCGCATATATCAGAAAGCCTAACAAGGTATAGCAACACATCTGATAGCTCCTCACCCAGGTGTTGTTTCTCTTCATCTTTCCAATCAGGGAGTCCTCTTGGTACCTCTCCTTTCCACTGAAATATCTCAGACAGTTCTCCCACTTCTCCTACCTGAAATATGTTCATACAAAGTAAAGAGTAGAGAATGCTGAACAAGCGAAACAACGGGACTGACAAAGGAACAGGGAACCAGGATTGTGCCTTTGCGGGAAATGAGGGAAAATGTGGGGTCTTGACATGAGTTACATCATATGAAACAACCAGTATAAGATTCTTTTTTTCGTATTCACTTATGACTTTTGTGGCCCAGAAGTGATTTCCATCACTCCTGTCTTTTACTTACTTTCAACAGTGATTCAAACATATGGAAGGAGCAGACAAAAGATAATCAAGCAAATGGTACTTCTGTTACTGTTTTCATTACTTCATGACATTTCTTGATTGTACAGTTGATGGAATGGCAGTGAATCTCACAGAATCCAAACAAGGGACAAAGACCAAAAATTCCAGAATGGGTTTTCAAGAAAACAATATTAAAAAAACCAATTTTGAGTGGGACTCTATTTGTTTGGTTTTTGATACCCAACAATATGAACAAGAACTTCCCTGGAAACCATTCTACAAGATAAAAGTAAAGATAATAAACTATAGTGTTTTCGGTCTTGTTGAGCGTGGAGGGAGATTCTTAACAAGTGGATAAGGAATCAATTCTACCGGTCCATTCTTTTTTTAATTGAAAGATAAGGAGTAATTTTATTAGCCACAAAACCCGCATGCCATTGCAAGTCTAAAACCAACTACTAGAGACTCCTCAAGACATAAATAAGTCGATTTGGGCAAAAGAACTGAAAAATTACCAACTGTTAGCAGCTACAAAAAGACTTAGACGGCTGATCAAAGGAAGCCCAATGTTACTTTCTTATTGTTTTCTCTCAATTCCCTTGAATCTCTGTCGTAAAATACATAAGAAAAACTGTTTATTACTTTGTCTATCATAATACAACGCAAAGGCATCTTCACTCAAAAAGAACAAATCAAAACAAAAATAAAAGACGGACATGGGCCAAAAAGTCTGAACAAAACCATCCAAAAGTCAACTTAAACAAATAATAGATGCAGGAAGAAGAGTGAACCAATAAAAAAAAGATAGAAAAGAAGTAAACCATTTAGCAGATAAACTTAACATGGGTATAATGGGTAATTGAGAAATTCAAATGGGTTTAGGATATATAAAAAAATGTTTTAGGGTTTTATGAAAACTTAGAAGCGTTATTAAGTTTTGTACCAGGGCCAGCAGGAGATTCCTAGGGCTGTGAAACTGATCCCAGTCTCTTTCCCTCGCAAACTCAGCCATTCTCTCCTTGAGCTCTTCCAGGGTAACCCCTTCTTTCTCCTGGACGCCTGTCATTTTTCGTTTTCCCAAGGATCAAACAGGGCTTCGTAAGTGTCAGAAACGAAACGAAGAATTGCAAGATTACACCCCAGGTAGACTAAGGCAAAGCCACAAAGCTTAAAAAAACCCATCGTTTTATTAACACTCGCTTGCCCCTGCAAAACAGGGAAATTTGTGAAGACAGACTGATGAACTATTGGGTATTGCCGGTGAGGTGGGACCACTTTGCTATTTGAAGACGGACACGTGGCAGTTCAGTGGTTCTAGGCCTTGTTCCTGGTGGCCTTGGGATTTGAAGGGACCACTTCTGTGTTCTTTAGGGGGACAAATCCGAGTTGTACCTTTTGTGGGAAAATTCTTTAATTGCATACTCACCTGTTTTTTTTATTATTTCTTTGAAAAAAGAACATAATGGTATATAATATAATAATAAGCTTGTAAATATAAATTTGGGTTATATAAAGTTTGCTAGCCTTTGATGACAAAAGAAAAGAAATTATAGGGACAAGAAAATCCATACCACTCATGGAAATTTCAATTCAATAAACAAAAGATATATTTTTTATTCGATGGCTAGGGTCGGTATGCTATGAGTTAATAATACTTACAAATTTAAATATTTGATACGACTATATAATGTTTTTATTATCTATATCTATATATAAAAAGAAGACAATAATACTATATATGTGTAGGAAGCCAAGAAAATGAATTTGATCCCATACCAATAGTAGTAATGCAATTTGAAGCTCAATTGCACAATCCTCAAGTTTCCAACTAAACAACAAAAATAACAGGTTTTGATTGTTATTTGTAAGTAGATGAGATTTCGTTTATTAATTTTCAATTACTTACAATGAATGGCAACATCAAACCAACCTCAAACTATATATTGTACTCTTCCTACCCCAATTGCTACATGCACGATGGAGATGGATACAATTGGGAGAAGGAACAGAGAGAGGCTGTTCACAAGTATTGTTAAACCTCATCTTCATTACGAACTCTATGGGCAAAAACAGAATCCAGAGAAGCAATGTTTGTTGCTTTCTGTTTTCTTGCCACCATGTGGTGATCACAAATTGTTTGCCTGAAAGATACATATTGCAACGCCGTAAATGCTAGGCAATTCACCATCATTTCAATTTTTGTTTTTGGTCACGTGCATCATATGTCAGCACCCTGTAGTGATCTGAAAACATTGATCAGTTGTTTGACAAGGAAGCCATGAGCCACACATATGGCCCCTCTCTTCCGCGGCCATCTGAAAACACTAGTTGTGTTATAACTTTGGCTCAATATAAGGTTAAAATCAAATCAAATGCCTCATGTGGTGTAAAAGGTTTTTCTATCAACCAATTGTAGAGTCCAAATTCATTAATTAAGGTCAAAACAATCATTCTAAGAGGACGAGCTAGGGGGGGAACAATTTTCAAAAGAGTTGCATACTTGAAGCAACCTTAGCGCCCCCCAATGCATTTAAACTTGCCATATGTTTTAAAGAGTTAGATTTTATTATAAGTTATGATCATCTTTCATCTTTGACAGATCTACTCGAGTTTAGTCAAATATAATTTTTATCTGTGTAAATTGTAAAATGTAAAAAGGGCAAGGCATGTCGGTTGGAGAGGAAAGGAAGCATGTCCCTCGAGTTTGGGGATTGAGAATATAAGAGTTATTGGAAATCGCACATAGTTTGGTAAGAGGGGGAAAGCAAAAGGCACCCGGAGAATCTGCTTGGAATTACGACTTGTCAAACCTGGAGATTAAACTGTCGGCCCATGGAAGGATGCCTCTGCTTATCACTTTCTAAAAGATGGGATATTGACCCAAGACTCTAAAGTCATCATCAAATATAATTAGTGGTGGAAGTGGTAGCCATCATTTCTATTGTAATTGTTTATTATCAAAGTTCAGGTGGGATTCCACCCCCAAAAAAATTGAAACAAATTTATGTGGATCACCAATAATAACAATGAGGTCTCACTACTCACACCATGCCTAGGCCTCAGAGTGGCTAGTCTTCGTAGTAGTAGTGGTATAGTACCTTCTGATAAAGATTCAGCCTTTTGTTTTAATGAAAATGTTCAATATAGTTCAATGGCATTACAATAACAACTTACAACCATGAAAATCCCAGGAACAAGATAGAGGAAAATATAGCTTAATTAGCAATAATTAAATCATTAAGAATTTAAGATTAGGGTCTTTCAGTACTCTTTGACGATTTCTTCTATGAGTAGCAAAAATGGATATTAAGGTAAGAGAAATGAAAAAAATAAACGTCCAGTGAATTATTTAAAGAAAATTAGATACGTATGAATTTGTTATTTATTTTTCAACCATCCGACGAAATGGTAAAAGCATATGTTGACGATAATATAGTGTGAAGATCACATAAACTTCGCTCGTCCTTCTGGTTGGCATGATTTAAAAAGTTTCAACAATTTCTGCGTTCAAGCTAGGCCTAGCTAGGGTAATGCTCACTAATTTGGTCTGGATAGGAAGAGGGGGGCCGACTAGTCAGAGCAGAGAAAAGACGGCCTTGTGGATAGTGCTCAGGTTGTTGCAGATATTAGCCACGTCGCCTGGTCCAGACCCTAGTTAGGCTGCTCCAAAGCTTGATGACAATGTGACAGTAATAACAATGCCCCATAAATGGGCCAGGGCTGCTAGGATTGTTCCTTCCTTGATAAATTTGAACCTTAAATTACCTTAACTTTCATCATAGTAGACAATCTCTGAAACAGTCGAACTCGTGTCAAACTTTGCATTGACTCACGATATGTTTTCGTGTCCCATTATTTCATTCTTGCAAGTTTCTTGTGAAACCGGGTAACTTCTCCTCATTGGCCAACCAACACTTTTCTGAGTGAATGGCTTTCTGTTGACAGTGCACCCCAGTACATTGGGAAGCATATATAGCTCTTGGTCACAACAGAAAACAGCAATGAAAATGGTCACCACTAACACATGTAATGTAGTTTGTCTAGCCCTACCAGAGGACTGCCCTTTATCCCGCATTTGGCATTGTTTGGCAGAATGGTCGGGGCTCAATATTTATCATTTCAACAATGATTCCAAAAGGTGAAGTGACCTTTCTTTCTGTCTTTTTCTATCCTTTGGTGACAATCAGTTTTCGGTGCCACAAGTTTCTTGATACATTGAATCATGTATATGTATTATGCATGACCCTATTTTCATCTCTTCACATTTTCTCTTCTGGAATTTGCTTTCCTCAACAGATGCCTTGTTAGACTTTTATTCTCTTTCTATATATATATATATATATATATATATAATATATATATATATATATATATATATTTTGCGGTAATAATGTTGATATTTTTGTGATGTTTCTATTCTTTTAATCTCATGTATATATTTAACCTCATTTCTACTTCTATAGCAGCACCCAAAATCAGAGCCAGGGTCGNATATATATATATATATATTTTGCAGGTAATAATGTTGATATTTTTGTGATGTTTCTATTCTTTTAATCTCATGTATATATTTAACCTCATTTCTACTTCTATAGCAGCACCCAAAATCAGAGCCAGGGTCGGGCTAGAAGGGCCATGACAGTTGTTAAACTCTCCAAAATTTTTAGGTGTTTGACAGAATAAAGATATAAATAGTAAAAAAAAACTCCTAAACTATGCTCATTTCTTAAATTAAGTCCCTAATCTTTTTTATTATATCAAAATGAGTCCTTAATGTTTAATGAAAATTTTCTCTTAATTAATCAAGTGACAATTGATGTGACATTTTCTTCATCTCTTTCATTTTTTTTTTTAATTTCGAGGAAGTTATATAAGCCTTTCCATTTTCTTCTTCCTTTTCCTCTTTCTATCGTCCCATTCTCTCCATCTCTATTCCTATGAGCTGTCTAGAATCTGACCACCATCGTTGTCTATCGTCAGTGCCATCTGTCATCCGTCGTCAATCAAATTTGAAAAATTCTACGTTTCGATTCCTCATGTCTCCTTTTACCTTTCAATTGGTTTACTTTTCTAAAGAAAAAAAAAAAAACCCTTCTTTCTTTTTTTTCCTCTTTTTTTGAAAACAAAACCTATACCAAGTTGTTGACGAAGGGATTTTGGTACTATCGATCCCTTTTTTCTCTTCTTCTTTTTGCCTTTACACTTTTCACTGATTAATTTCATCTATTCTCAAAAACAAAACTTAAATCTGAGAGTTTTAAATCTTCAATCTTTTGAGATTTGGAAAAAAAGACGAAATTTTTCAAAAAATCACCCCAATCAAAAGAAAAGGAGAAGGAAAAGAAGCACCAAAAGGTTCTTTTTGGTGATTCTGGATGATGGAGGCAATGATTTTGTGGTTCGCCAAATTCATGGTTCGAAGTTTTGAGTTGTGCCATGTTAGTTATCACATGATTACATCATTTTGTCCAGAAAATGTCGATTAATCGGTGAAATGCCCTCGAATTGAACTTTTGGATGTCGGCATAATATCTAGTTCAAGTCGAACCAAATTTATATAGCACGACTGGCAATGGGCCCAATATATGAGCTTAAGAAAATTGGAGTTGCTCAATGCTCCCTGCTTTCTCTTTGGGTGAATAATTGGCATCTCAGTTAGCTAAGAGGCCTGGCCCAATTCTTTCCCTCCGACATTTATCCATGATCTCTTCTACTACCATCCATCCAAAGCCTTTGATTTTTCATTTTCAATTACCAATTAATCTTTGCCTTCTTCTACTCCTTTCACGCATCTATAACATACTTAAAAAAGGAAATTTCAAAGGAGCTTATTCATTTAATAACGTGTCTGTTTTAAAAGACATTTAAAAAAGTTGAACAGTATTTTTAAAAAGAGTTTAAAATTGTTTACATAAATTTTAGAAATATAAACTCTACGCGGATCGGGTATGTATGAGTGTTTTATATTTAACTCGTGTGAAATTTATGCAGAGTCATTCTCTAATATGTGTATATATATATAAAGTTGATGTAAGAGAAAAGCTTTTTTGTTTTTGATGCTCAGTACATTGAGGGTGATAGGAGAAGCGAACGATTGGAGCTTCAATACCGATTCTCCTCGCATAGCAAGGCTGCAAATATATGTTGTAGCTGTACCCTTTCCCTTCTACTTATCTTTGATGATATATACTTCCATCATTTCTTTTTTTTTTTGTTTGAATGAATGAATTGATTTTTAACATTTCATGCACGGTTATTGTTTAACAGTTTATTATCAGTGTCTAAAGCCAGCAATAAGCAGTCTGTTCTTCCCACCTTGGAAATCTTTTTCAATGTTGCTTGCTGGGAAGTGGAATCCCTATGCCACTATTTTTCTTGCTCAAGCCTCAAGTCTGCCTTTGTTATGCAATTGCCAACGGTCGGTTGCTTTGTGGAGGATTCCTACTTATCGGTAAATTTTGTACCTGTACATAGTTGTTAAATCAAAATGCATATTACATATAAAAAATATTTTTTTTTAATTTAAACTCTCAACATGCTTTTTAATAAATATATAATTTTAAATAAGATATATATTTCAAAATAATTTATTAATTATAAATAAAATTTTTAATAGTTTCAATATATTATTTTTATAATAAAAAATTAAAATAGTCGCAGTTTTAAAGAGTGCAAAGTTAAGGTTAAGTTTGAATTTTGGTTAGCAAAGAGACCCGAATAGAAAAAAAAAAAATAGTCAAAAGGATAAGAAGAAATTGTAAGAAATAACCCTTCTGACAATAGTATTTCAAAAATAATCATTAAAATAAAATTAATTATTTTTAATCATATTTAGTCATAATTTAACAAAAATACTCTTAAAACTATTTTAAATAAATTAAACCATTCATCACAATTTCTTTTCATATGTGTTTTCGATTTTTTTTCTCACCATCCAACTTTCTCTAATTTTATCATTTTCTCTCTTCGCCAAGCTTTTAAGACGCCAAACAATAGTTTTGATTTGTTTGAATTGAGTGGCTATTTAGAAAATTTGATTTTTAGATATTTTGGATGAAATTAAAATGGTAAAAATGATCACATATATTTGAAATAATTTTTAATTGGATTAATTCATGACCTAGATACTAATAAACTCAATAATGAATTTGAAATTTATAAATCTAAGGGAGTTTTTTTCAATTTTTAGCCGAAATAGATATTTTAGATAAAAAATTTTATGTTTTGATTTATGAAAACATGTTAGAAATGTTTTAATCCGTATCAAATTGTTAAAAAAAAACTAAAAAGAAATGAAAAGAGTTGAGAGGATTTGAAGTTTTAGTTCGTAAGTAACAACAATACTTTAAACATTAGACTAAAACAAAATTTTTTTGAATATAGTGTGTAACAATAATGTTTTTTTAACATGGAGTGTAACAATAACATTTTTTTTAATATAACGTGTAACATGTTTATATACATGACTTGCAACAATTTTTTTTTTTTCAATATGATATGTAACAACTTTTTTAACTATGACTTATACTAATAATATTTTTTTAATATGACGTGTAATAATTTTTTTATATATGATGTGTAACATATTTTTATATATAATGTGTAACAATAATATTTTTTTAATATAGTGTGTAATATTATGTGCATGACATGTAACATCATTAAAAGTAATTCTATTAAACTTGACTAAAACTAATTAAAAATTTAAAAAATATTATCTTTTAAAAACATCTTATTTCTAAAAATTATTTTTTAAAATACCCCAAAGGATAATCTTTATCATTTTACTCTTTATTAAATTTTTTATGAAGTATAGAGTTCTAAAAGCCTTTACGAAGTCTACAACCTAAAAAGTAGCGTGACTTATTATATTTCAGCTCATACCCAAAAAGAATTTGATAGATTTTTTTTTTTATGTAATGTACGAATAAAGCATACGAAATATATCGTACATAGACATGTATCAATTGATACACTTTCAATAATTGATCAAATTTGATCAATCTATATGATCTCATGGTAATATCTAATATATAATAAGATATAAAAAATTGTGGAGATGTATATATGACCTCATGATAATATCTAATATATAAAAAATTGAAATAATTTTACGTAGATATTGATAATTATATGCCTACATAAAGCTAAACGCTCTCATTTTTAAATATTAGATATTGCTAATTTTGTTTCATTTAGTAAAAAAAACTCATAATTTATGCTTAAAATCGAAAATTCATCCCACTTACCAAAGTCAAATGACCCACATCATCCATGAGAAATACAGAGCAAGGAATCCAAAATGCCCTCAATTAGTTCAAATTATATTATTGCCATTTGAGTTCCATTATTTCGTTATATTATAATATAAAACAAATTAAAATTGTAGTAATATGTTTGGTAAGCTAGAAACTTCCAGTGCTGTTGTTTCCAATAAAACTTCAATTCGCTCGAAATTGTTATCTTCGGTTACGTTCATTTCTATAACAGTTGATCTTTACTCCCTCCCCTGGTAATGAGTTATCGAGTGTTAACAATCAGGTCTTAAGATAGAGCTGCTTTAGGAGCAAACTCAATAGTATGGATTACTGCTGTGGTGTGGCTTTTTTTCTTTTATTATTAGTTTTGCCCTGTACATGTTGTTCAGAGAGGTCGGGGAACAACTAGGATTTAGAGAAAGCCGTGTAATTCCTGCGTTACAAGGTGCAAATTCAAACAAAGACCCGGGGAACAGAATCAATAGGCTTGCAATCTACCTCCCTTGAGCCCTTCTCCGCCGCCATTAGCCAGCGGATGAATCCCATGTGTCGGACCAGTCAGCTCAGCTCGGTTTGCCCTCTCCTTCGCAAAGGAAACCCCGAATCGCTTCTCAACATCTGTATGCATATACCATTGAATGCATGGTTAACTCTTGGGAAACAAATAAAGTCTTACAATATTATTTTCTAAGGCTTATTACCTCGGGCAAGTTCATCATAGAGCTGGCCATCCCTAGTGAGAGCCATCATCAGCTGAGGCAGCCCAAAAGGGAGATTGCCGCCCCTATCAACCTGCCAGAAATGGATCGTCCAACTGTAAGTCTTGCAAACCTTATCAAGGTCCTGCCTCTCGATTGGCCCCGGAATTTTTGGCATGAACAGCACCCCGCTCTTCACCTAGTACAGATGCGAGTGCCAAAGCGGTTTCTCATTGTCGGGCAAGGTCAAAAACAAATTCTCCGATATGATATACTCCAATCCAATAAGCTTTGCATCTGCTTCAGGGCTGTCGTATATGAGACACTGCCGCATTTCTTCGTTTTGATGGGCGCAGAAATGGTGAGCCTCGACCTGAAGGGTGATGTCGTACCCAATAGAAATGAAATCTACAGCAATGCGAGTAACATGGTTAGAAGAAATTGACAATATATTTAGAAATTTGGAAAAACAAAACAAGCAAAACAGAAGGGCTAATTACGCGCAGAGATGTTGATGGATTTGTTTGACGGGGGCGAAGCCTTGGATGGTGCCAGTGGCCGTCTCAAGGAGGGAAGTGGCGGTCTGAGTTGGTTCTCCTGGAACTTGTGGGTGCTACATCGCTCTATTGCTTTGCCTGGCTAATTTCTGAGCGGTTTGAGTCGTTTTGGATTGTGGGGGGTTTGACGAGTGAAGGCTGCCCTAGCCAGCTCGTTTTAAGGTCCCTTGATCATGAGTTGGGCCACATTGCTTTTGCATGCAGAGTTACGCGAGGAAAGGGAAATGATAAACGTGGCTCGTTGCTCTTGTGAAGTGGCTTCTCTTATCAACTACAGCTGTTGAGAGAAGATGTTTCTGCAACATTTCTTTTCAAATCGGCAGCAATTTAGCTAATCAATTGTTTAAAATTCTTAATTTGTGTCTCGACTATAGAAAACAAGTCTTGAAATTTTTGAATTTCATCTTATTTGGATTTAGTTTATTTGTTTTCCTATTGATTTGTCCATTATTTTTTATAATATATTATCAATTGAAAGTGATTGCAATTGTATTTTCTATTCATAAATTCATAAAAGTGATTTCGTAAAAGAGAAAAACATAGTTTGGAGCCTTACATCACTAATAAGGAGAGGCATTAAGCCTTTGGTTACTTCGTACACGACTTGATTTACTTTTATGTTAGATTGATTAGTTTATTCAGTTATCTTATAGTAAATGTAATAAATGTTATATTTATCAAAAATTATTTAATTATTATGTAATTACTGTCATATCAGATGCCACGTCAGTAAAAATTCATGTCACCCTCCAGAAGAGTGAAGTGAAAAACAGATTGCTTTACCTCCATTTTGAAATGATGAAACAGAGGAGTTGGAAGCAATAATGAAAGAAAAAACAAATGCAAGCTATCCAGCAAATTTCTTCCCACAATCAGTGCCTACATTTCGAACGCCGAATCTTCTTCCGCCTTAGTGCCATCAAATCATATTAAAATCACTTATTATTTAAATTAATATCTATTTTTTTATTACATTGAATTAAATTTTTTATTTTTTTAAAATAAATAAATAAATAAAATATTATTATAATTAATCAAAATAATATTTATTATTTTAAATTCATATTAATGTAAATAGTAAAAATAACACGTGTGATGATGTTATTGCATCACATCAATATATTATATTAATATTTATTATGTGAGATAAAATCGATCGATCATTAGCTATTATCAATATGAATAAAAAATAAAAATTTACTGGCTGTGTGTATTGAACAACAAGGGTAAATGTGGTAATTTAGCATAGGACAACAAACAACAGCGGAAACAAAATGGAAACCTGGGAGCAGCAAGGAGTAATAGCTGCAGAAGTATTCCTAGAAACCTCCATTACTTCGAAAATCTCTCTACCTTTCCCCTCCTGCAATTAACCAAGCGAAAACCCATTTTCCTTTTTCTTCTTCCTTTCTTTCACACAAACCATGAGCAACCACAATCTTTCAAAACCCGTCTTTTTAACCAAAGCCCAACGCGAAGAACTAGCCCTTAAACGCCTCGAAGAGCAACGAGCCCAACAGAAACGCCGCCTCGAAGAGCTCCACCGCTCTAACAACACCACCAACAGTAACTCCGATTCTCCTTCTACTAAGCCTTCTTCCGATTCCTCCGATCGCCGCGACCGCGAAAGGCAGCGGGAAAGAGACCGCGAATCCGAGCGGAGAAACCGGGAGCGCGAAAGGGAACGCGAGCGGGAGGAGGAAGCCAAGGCTCGAGAACGAGCGCGGCTGGAAAAATTAGCGGAGAGAGAAAGGGAAAAAGAATTGGAATCGATTAAAGAGCAATACCTCGGATCGAAAAAGCCTAAAAAAAGGGTTATCAAACCTAGCGAGAAATTTAGGTTTTCTTTCGATTGGGAAAACACGGAAGATACTTCGAGGGATATGAATTCGTTGTACCAGAACCCTCACGAGGCTCAGCTTTTGTTCGGACGAGGGTTTAGGGCTGGAATGGATCGGAGGGAACAAAAGAAGCTCGCGGCGAAGAATGAGAAGGAGATGAGGGAAGAGATTAGGAAAAAAGAAGGGGTTGAAGAGAAACCAGAGGAAGCCGCGGCGCAGAAGTTAAAGGAAGAAGCGGCGAATACTTACGATACATTCGATATGAGAGTTGATAAGCATTGGTCTGAAAAGAAGCTTGAAGAAATGACTGAACGAGATTGGAGGATTTTTAGGGAAGATTTTAATATTTCCTATAAAGGGTCGAAGATTCCACGACCAATGAGGAGTTGGGTTGAGAGTAAATTGAGTGCCGAGTTGTTGAAAGCTGTGGAGAGAGTTGGGTATAAGAAGCCTTCCCCGATACAAATGGCAGCGATTCCTTTGGGATTGCAGCAAAGGGATGTGATTGGGATCGCAGAGACAGGGTCAGGTAAGACTGCTGCTTTTGTCTTGCCTATGTTGTCTTATATATCCAGATTACCACCTATGAGTGAAGAGAATGAAGCTGAGGGGCCTTATGCTGTTGTCATGGCCCCGACTCGTGAACTTGCTCAGCAAATTGAGGATGAAACTATGAAGTTTGCACATTATTTGGGTATTAAAGTTGTTTCAATTGTTGGTGGTCAGTCAATAGAAGAACAAGGGTTTAGGATTAGACAAGGGTGTGAGGTTGTTATTGCTACACCTGGTCGTCTGCTGGATTGTTTAGAGAGACGATACGCTGTATTGAACCAGTGTAATTATGTGGTTCTTGATGAGGCTGATAGGATGATAGATATGGGTTTTGAGCCCCAAGTTGTGGGTGTTTTGGATGCTATGCCATCTAGTAATTTGAAACCAGAGAATGAAGATGAGGAGCTTGATGAAAAAAAGATTTATCGGACTACTTATATGTTTAGTGCTACGATGCCTCCAGCTGTGGAGCGGCTAGCTAGAAAGTATTTGAGGAATCCTGTTGTGGTCAACATTGGTACTGCTGGAAAGGCTACCGATTTGATTTCCCAACATGTGATGATGATGAAGGAATCAGAAAAGTTCTCGAGATTGCAGAAGTTGCTCGATGATCTTGGGGATAAGACCGCAATTGTGTTTGTTAATACCAAGAAGAATGCTGATACTATTTCCAAGAATCTGGATAAGGCTGGTTATAAAGTAACAACCTTGCACGGTGGAAGGTCGCAGGAGCAGAGGGAAATTAGCCTTGAGGGTTTTAGGGCGAAAAGATTCAATGTCCTTGTTGCTACAGATGTTGCAGGCCGTGGAATTGATATTCCTGATGTGGCTCATGTCATTAACTATGATATGCCTAGTAATATTGAAATGTACACACATCGTATTGGAAGAACAGGACGTGCAGGGAAGACTGGTGTGGCCACAACATTTTTGACTCTTCAAGACTCTGATGTCTTCTATGATCTCAAGCAGATGCTTGTTCAAAGTGGCAGCCCTGTCCCTCCTGAGCTGGCAAAGCATGAAGCTTCTAAGTTCAAACCAGGATCGATTCCTGACAGACCTCCTAGACGCAATGACACTGTTTTCGCTCATTGAGAAACTTGAGTTTTTATTGGCACGTAAGAAGTAAAAGCCCCAATATGTTTTGCTGTACTGTGGTATTGTAGTTGCCGAAGTATCGATCATTGCTTCTCACAAGTAATTTCTTTTTGCACTTCAATTGTAGAATTTGAAAGTGTTATTAGCTGTCTTTACTTTAATTGCTGCTGGATTGCTGCTACCATGCTAATTTGTCACTAGAGGAGTATTACTGGGTAATAGGAAGATGGTGAACTTTGAAATATTTAATTTGAGGTCACTGATTACTGGTTTATATATTCTTTCAGATATTCACATTTATAACTGCTATAATGTTACGTAGCTTGTTTTGCTGTATTATGTTTACAAACATAAAATTTTGAAATTTGGCTTGCATGGAAATTCAACTTGGGATATTTGGAGGAAAAAACCACGAAGCATGATGCAACGGCAGAAGTGAAGAAGAATACCTTCTATATATTTATTATAGTTAGATATATATGAAATAGATTATAAGTGTTTTGCATGACAATTTGAATGACTATCTCCTCATTGATTATGCTTGTGACATATTAAGTAAATCTTGACAAAATTGTCACCTTTTCTAGAAGTTGAGGTATTCGTCAACAGCTTGGGTGGAATTTATTTAGGTAACACAGTAGAGGTTGGATATTTATGTGAGTGAAAATTCTTATTTTTATCATTGAAGATTATATTGGCATGGAATATAAGTCCTTACTTCATAATGGAGTATCATTCAAGAACTTTCATGCAACATCAGTAGTTTTAAAGTTAGAAGGTTTCCTGACAAAGGTGTACTAGTGTTGATAGTTGAGAGTATTTATTTGTATCAAGATTATCCTTGAAAAGAAAATTAGAAACCTATAGTGACCTGGGAACAGAAAGCTTTCTGTCCTAGGAATTTCTATAATTCAAGGTACATTGTCTAATTCTCCTTGATTATTGTAGCTGAAATGTGTGTTTTGAGAATGAACTTTCAAACCCAATATTGGCTGAATTATTGTATGGATGGATCAGTTGAAGATAAACTGGGTGAGTGTTGTTTTAAATGACATTTGTATGTGTTGCTAGGACAGGACGTGATAGTGGAGATTTCAAATGGGATTTAGTGTTTTTCATCAAATGTGATATAGTTGAATAAGTGATCGGGGTTTTGTTTCAGATAATATAGTGCTAATTAGCAATATCCTTTCATGGGATATGAAAGTTAAAAGGCAGATACCTTGAAATTAAATGGATCCTTTTATGTTTTCTAGGATTTAGTCACCTCATTTGCTTGTCTCTTTATATGTGGATTGGAACGGTGGTTGGGAGCTATATGATCTTTTCTGTTAGCTTTATGCTTTCTGATTTGAATAATGTGTTAACCTTATTTTGGCCGGACGACACACAACAAATAGAATAGCTTTCGTGAGTGTTGTTATTTTTGCTTTCCCTGTTATTGCTGTATGTCATTGTCGTTTACAGACATTAGCTATGTATTGCAATGTATTTATTCATTTTGCAGATATATGTTAATGCTTGTAATGCTTATGTTCATGAAGATATGTCCTTTGGGTTTTCCTCATACTCATTTGCCAACCAATGCAACTACGCTAGTTCACTAAACTAGCATTTTCAGAAAGGTAAATTCACGGCAAAAAACTATCTTATAAGCTTGAACCTGAAAAATATGAACTCTCAACAAAAATTGTCTGAGCATGAAATGTGGGGTGCTTTGTCCTTGGTTGTTGGCACACTTGATATCTCATTAATCTGTTCTCTTGCAGTACCTGGGTGCGTCTTCTGATATATATAAAGCTTGTAAAGCAGGTAACGATCCATTGGAGTTCTTTTTTTTTTTTATGTTTCTTGAATTCATCTATTTGATTGTAATGAAAGTTATCTGCCAGTGTTGCCCACTTCAATTTGTATGGTGAATCTTAAAATTCTATTACTGAGTTGGCCAATGATGCCTCTCTCTTATTGTGTGTGAGCATATGCATGCATACATACATAAAGCTCTTTAAAAGAGTCATACTAAAGGAAGGGTAAACCATTTGAATTGAGTGATCTTCCTTTGAATCTCCTTATCAGCCCAGCTGGCATGCATACATGTGAATTGTGCTCATGCACTCATGGTAGACAATGCTTAAGGTCTTGTTTCCTAAACATTGGTGGTTACTTGCGTGTCTGCTGTTGACATTGAGACGAGAGAATCAGAGGCTAGTAAGAGGAGAAAAGATACTGGTAGTGCATAATTCTTGATAAATTAATGTCTAGTTTTTATTTACGAACAGACTGCTGGTTTATCTAGTTTATTTTTCAAATGAATCACTCCATCCAATTACCTTCTAGTTGTATTAAGTTGAAGTCAGCGATGCATGCAGAAAAGTGGGAGAAAAAGTGATCATTTGAACAGTATGTGGTGCATGTTGTAGTGGGAGCATAAATGAAAATATTTGTTTAAATTAATTCTTATATTTCTTTCTGGGGAAGAAATATGTTGTTCTACTGGTACTCCTTCAATCCCATTGCCATCTTGTCCCAACCACCTCATTAATTCTCCACCAACAAAATTCCTAACTTCTCTCATTCTCACTATCATCAGTCTCTAAGCTCAGTTTTAATTCTTAGTTGTTCATGCCCAATTTCATTTGATCCTTAAAACCGATTAAGCAATGCCGAATCCATCCTCAAACGAACCATAACTGCAAAAAATATAGCAAAGAAGAATATGATTTCTGCATGGATGCTGGATTTTGAGGCCTCTTTTGGATATAGCTATATGGGAACTGTATATAATCAGAATCAGGGTCCATATTGTCTGTTGAGGGCAGATAATCATGTTTGGAGAAGAAAAATTGACATCAAACTAGGTCTTAGTTTATGTAATTTTCAGATGAAAATGACAATATGCATTTTGACAGGTTGGAGCAAGGGCAGTTAAAAAAGGGTAATGTAGGGAAGTGGAAACTTGTTTGGAGGGTCTCTCTGTGCGGTTTCTGCGGTGTTCGCTTTGCCTTGCGAAAATTGCGTAGGTATTGTCCTGTAATTTCTATAGATCGATTAGACTAATTGTATTATGATTTGTATGACAGTAAGAATAAATGGTATGTACTACCCGAGTCACTGTCTTTGCTTTGGAAACAAACTGTTCTGTAAGTGCACAAACAGATAGTTTGAGGATTTATCGGATCACCTGCATGAAAAGTAGTGAGTTCGCATCAGACACTAGCACAAAATCATAAAGTCGGGTAATACTGTCAGTATTTTGTAGTGAATTTGAAGGGGAGTCAAAAGTCGGTAGCACTTATCCCTGCGTTTCTGAAATCTTAATCCTGATGGAGGTAGCTTGACTTGTCAATGGTTTGGAGGTCCAAAATTATCTTTCTCATATGTTTAACAGTGTTATACAAAACAAGCATTTCGGGGGCCAGAGGGAAGCAAGATGTGGGAATTGAATGTTGATGTGAGTGTTAAATTGATGGCCCGATGCTGTCTCATACGCACAATCAGGCGAGACTGATGATGGATGGATGCGAGGCAATTGACACTGTGCAATTCCGAAAGAAGGAAAGTCAAGGTTATGTCAGTGTCACGTCAATCGTATTAACAATTAATTTGTGCGAAATTAAATAGAGACGTTTAATTATATAAAATCTTAAAATATGAAAACTAAATTGATCAATTTTGAATAAAAATATTTATTACCTGGTGCAGGCCTGGACTGGACAGGACAGGACAGGACTTCATTTGGGCCTCGGCAATTATATTAATAATTATAATAATTCACCAGGCTGTAAAACGTCTGTTGCTTCAACAACCCAGTAATAATGCAGCAAATAAATAATTTGGGTTGTGTTATATCTCAGAATAGAATACAATACAATTCTTGTGTGATTTGCCAACTGAACAATTTATGGAGCTGAGCTTGGAAGAAAAATATCAGTAGAAAGAGGAAACGATACCTAGATTATTTTATCGCAGCAGAAGCATAAAAAACCAAGGGAGAGGAGCAGTAGGTAAGCAGTAGGTAGGTTATCAAGGTTGACTTGGGGAAACATTTGGTTGCGTTGGGGTCAACACCACGTGGTCCCCACTTTGTCCAACACTCGTAATTCCCAATCCCGAAACGTCATAAAACCATGCTTGGCGTTGTTAAAATCAAATCAATTTTCCACTGCCCTCAACATGTGGAAATGGTAAAAGGCAAATACCAAAATACTCCAAACCAACAGCTTTCCCTCTTCCAGGAAATTGCCTCCCTTCTAGCCACGTATTGATGATATCCATATTCCTTTTCCACTGCCTTTCAAATTCTTTTCAATACCCATAAAAAAATGTAAAACATGCTTTTCAACTCCCAGACGTCTCTTCTTCATCGACCCAAATAATTTTCATTTCTTCACACGATAGTCTAAAATGGCCTATAAGAATAATAATGACGCTGACGGTCAAATTTTGTGCTACTACTACTCTTTTCTTCCAAAAAAAATCAACCCAAAGCTCCAATTATAAGCCTCCTGCTGCTGCTTTCAGGCTTTGAGGCTTTTTGAGAGTTGAGAAGAAAACTATGGTTATGGAGGACACTGAGAAGCCGATAGAGGTTAGAGCTATGGAAGCTTTGGGAAAAGGGATTGATATAAGTGGAGATTTCAGGTTGAAATATGCCAAGGGAACAAGATTGGTGGTGCTTGATGAAACCAATAAAAGAGACATTGTATTTCCAGGTGCTTTTACTGTCCAAGGTGTTTCCCAAGATATCCGTCTTGATAAAGGCGATCGTATTCGATTCAAATCTGATGTTCTTGAATTCAATCAGGTTCTTTTTTTTTCCTTCTCTTTTCTCTATTTGATGAAATATATGGGATTTATATGTGTTTGAAGTATAATTAAGATGTTAGTTTGGAGACCCAATTCAGAAAATTTTCTCAAACTTGATTTGCATCAGTTCCCTGATTAACCCATGATTTAGTTTTTACCTTCTTTTTTCATGATTCATTTTAGTGGGTCAAAAACATTTAGCTTAGTACTGGTCGATAATGGCCACCTTGTACAACTACAGAGGTTGCCAAAATTTGCGGGTAGAAAAGTATAAAATTTTGACTAGTAAAATTCTAACGAGTGCCTGAACCCTTAATTATTGGTGAGACAAGATGTTATTTATGGAAATACTTTTCTTTTTATTTAAAATATTGTCTCGTTTTCAATTTCATGAAAAATTTATTTTTAAAAATAGCGCCTTAACTTGTGTTATGGGCATTAGTTATCCTCATTTTTTTATGAATGAGCCTTGAAATGGTGGGGATGAAAAGTTACCTTATGTCACATGTGGAAAGACTTGTTTATTCCACTCTTTTGACTAAGGGCACCTTTTATGCAACTTCAAAGATTTGGAGTTGGAAAAGAAGGATAGGTTACATGCATAATTGGATTTGTACTAAATGATATTTTTTAAGTTGGAAAGGAAATCTAGGTTGTATTTGCATGGATTATTAGATTTGCCTTTAACATGTCTTTCACACTCCTAAATGTGAACAAGATGGGATGGGGCTAGTTGAATTCATGGAACTTTCACTATTTAAAATTTCTCTTCTTCCCAGAGATACCCGAGTTAATTCTATCTTACTGGTGTCAATGAGGATAAGAAAAATTTGTTTCCACTTTTCATTCTTATTTTTTATATGATGTCTAATGATTCATAATTTAAGGAAGCCTATCGAAGTTTGGATTTTAATATAGTTTAGCCTATCCAGGTTTGGATTTAATGTAGTTTAGCCTATCCAGGTTTGGATTTAAATGTAGTTTAGCTTCGGGCTCAATGGAGTCCTATTTAAATAAAATAGGAATATTTTCCTGTTGACGGCTGTTATGATTTGTGTATTGAATATAATACTATCTACTTCGCTGAAATTAAATGAGAATGGAAAAGGATCTGATGTCATAGACCATATTACTAGTTATTAGGGGTTATATAAAAGCATCTTTCTGTGAATGTAATTCTAAAGAAAAGTGTTGGCCTTGAGGTGCTGAAGAGTAATGGACTCTGTTGGGAATAACTGAGAAAGTCTTTGATAGAATTACTTTTAGTGCAAAAGGAAATTAAAAGAGTAGCAAAGGATAATGATAACATTGTTGCCCTTTGATTATGTACCATGTTGAGAACTGGTATAGTGGAAAAGCTTCAACTTTTGAAGTTTATTTATCGAACAGTTTTCAGTCTCCTAGTAATTCGTTTCTTTTTTGGTCAAGGTTTCTTCTTAAATCATTTGGTTTGCAATAGATAGGAAATAAAACCTTGACTTTGATATAAAGTGAACCTCAATTTTAGACAAAATAATTGCTTTTATGAGTTCCTGATCATTTGTTTCATCATCTAGGAACTCTATTGATCCATAATAACAACTGATATTAGTGAGGTAGCAAGTGTCTAATATACCGGTAACTTCTTGAAAATTTAAAGTAGGAGAAATATCCTAATCTCAAAATATCTTGGATGGGTTTCTACCTGAACCTTATCGCTGAAAGAGAAAATAAAGAAAAAAAAAAGCATGATTTAAAGTGAAAATTATCTAGGATTTGCGCCTTGTTCAATGCTGTACTGATTAAGTGCCTTATATAACTTTGAATATATATATTTGGTGCTGTATTGATGTTAAACCTTATCTTTGCTTCCAAATCTTACTTCTTGTGCAGATGTCTGAGTTACTTAATCAGAAATCTTCAATACAAGGAAAAGTTCCTTCAGGCTATCTTAACACTATCTTTGATTTGAGTGGGGACTGGCTTCATGATGCTGCAGGCACCAAAAATCTTGCTTTTGATGGTTATTTTATCTCATTGTACCATTTACACCTTACAGCATCTCCACTTGTACTGCATGACAGAGTTAAGAAGTCTGTTCCTCCTCACTGGGATCCAGCATCATTGTCTAGGTAGCTTTTCAGTATTGTTTATGCAATTCCTTGGCATTAAGTACGATTCTATATTAATGAGAGATCATACGGATCATGTGGAGGCATTTTGTGTGAATGAAGAAATATCAAGAAATAATCCTGTCAACTGTATGTTATACACTCTTGCCCATGTTAATGGGAATATATTGCTGGTTATGCAGAAATGAACATGGTTCTGAACTGGTTAGGTTGATCATGTGGCTGTGCGCTGTAAAAATATAGCATAACTAATTCAATATGAGATTATGAAGGAGCTGCAATATTCATTTTCAGATTGCTTGTGAAATGCATTTTGGTTTAGAAAATGTTACTTTCTCACTGTTTTGCTCTCAAATTAGTAGAATCCTTTTGATTTATTATTAAATTAACATGCTTGCATTCTATCATTTTCCACATATAACCAATTGTACCGTAATTGTGCTTCCATTGCAAATGTCTGACTAACCTAATTGGAAAATTTCAATACGGAGAAGTTAATTGGGACTATCTTAATGTTATAACAGTTGCTGTTGTTGTTGTCAATAATTATAGTCTAGCGTGCTGTCTTTATGTATCATAACATGCAGATTTCTAATTTCTTGGGTTCTAAATTGTTTAAATCTCCATTTAAATGTTCTGATACAGTTAATTTTAGTAAATCGGTCAGTTTAGTCATGTGAAATTTTCTTGCTTTATCGCGCACAGGACAAATGATAGATAAGTTTCCAAGTAAGATTTTGAATAACTGTTTGTGATTTGAAGGTTTTCAGTTAATCATAATTTAGGTAATGTATGAATCTGTATTTAGTAGAATCAGTTATATGATTGTGGTGGAAATGATATTTTGGGGAACTCTAAAAGTGTCTTTCCACCCTATTATCAATTCCATTCTATGAACCACATGTTATATTTTATTGATGTTATCAGGTATTTTTAACTCTAAATTTAGTAGTAGTTTTAAGTCAATTGTGATAGTTTCATGTGTTTTGGTTCTCAAGCACTTCTAAAAGTAGGATAGGTAAAATGTAACTGATTTTATTTAATTGAAACAAGTTTATAGTAAAATCAGAAGCATTATGCTTTTTGGGAGAGTGTGAAGCCTTTGGGAAGTTTAAGATGTGTAGCCTAGATGTCCTCCTCATTTCCTCTTTTAGTTCCAGTTTTGTTGTAGGTTGAAGATCAGCCATAAATCTTTCAGTTGAATACTCGTCTACCAAACTCTATCCATCTCAGATCAAAGTAACCAACTTGCAACAATAACCCTAATTAGCAGTTCACAAGTGCTATTCACAGTACCAGATTGCCCCAAAATAGCTTTCTAAATCCTTGATTTCTTCATTCAATAAAAACTTTCCCATCTCTTGTATCCATGACTAGGGTCCTCAAAAACCTAAGCAACCATCCACTAATAGACTATGCAACTGCCCCTAGCTGTCCTATGTCATTTATTATATTCAGTGTTCTTTATGTATGTTTTTTTTGGAGCTAGGGTAGTGTTCTTGTATAAACAGATATTGAATATTAAATTAAAATAGGAATGCTGAAGAGGTTTGTTACTACATTTTGGTTAAAGACATCACTTGCCAATTGAAAAAAGTGGGTGTGGGGAGTCCTTAAATATGTATGTATTTACATATGTGTGTGTGTGTGTGTGTGTGTAATTTCCACTAAGGTTTTCTGTCATAGTGTTGTATCAGTGAAGTATCTAAATGTGAAAAATTGGGGACTTGCCCCCAATTCCTCCTATGGGGGTAAGAAACAGAAAGAATAATTTTGGTTACTTGGCATCTATTAATTTTATTATTATTGGTTTCATGTAGTACATATCTAATAAATTGTATTAGGCAGGTTCATCCAGACATATGGGACACACATAATAGTAGGCATGGCTATTGGAGGTCAAGATTTAATTTGTGTCAGACAGAACAATTCCTCTACAATTCCTCCTGCTGAGCTCAGAGGGTATTTGGAGGATCTTGGAGATGTTATGTTTTCAGATGGGAAAAGCCCTTCATTACTACAGAGAAAAACAAGAGATGGCAAACTAAAAGTATTAGCACCTCATCGAAATTTAAGGGCTCCTTTTTCTTTTTGTCTTTTAAATCATATTGTTTCTAAATGCTATTTATTTATGTAGGTGCCCGAGGTCTTTAATCGCATTTTGCAGTCAAACACCATGCAGTTGGCCAGCATTGCAGAAACATCAAGCAAAGATGTGAGTCTAGAACTTGAGTATTACTCTATATAATTCTTTTTTCCATAGAATAATCATTACAGCCCTTGAATTATTTTTTTCCCTTTTTTTTCAACTTGAATAGGGACTCTCTGTCATTTGTTCAAAAAGAGGAGGAAATGTGTTCTTGCATAGTCACTCCAACTGGCTGCAAACAGTACCTGCTAAACCAGAAGGAATTTTGTTCAAGTTTGTACCAATTACTTCTCTTCTGACTGGGATTCCTGGAAGTGGGTACCTTAGCCATGCGATCAATTTGTATCTTCGTTGTAAGTATTGCAGTGCCTGACTAAATGCTTCAATATTATTTTGAAGAGGACTGAAATCCTTCTCTACTAGAAAATATAGCTAAATGTTGTGGCTATGATAACAATTTGGCGGCAAGGCAAGGATATCTTTAAAGGATTTTGGTAGGAAAGAAAAAAAAATGAAAACAAAAACCGAATTTATTTAGAATTTTAATTCTAAATTAGTAATTAAAAATTGTTGGAAAGACAGAATTACTTGTTCAGAATCAATTAAAGCATTTGTTTGACTGCCTTCTTTTTCACTCATATATATTTGTGTGATTTTGATTTGAGGTATGTTTGGTTGGTGAGACAGTACTTGAGGATCCAAGGAATTCTATTTGATTGCCATGCTATGGAAAGCACTTTCACTTTTCAACTTGATTTTAGGGTTATTGGTTGATGCATGATCTCCTTCTGAAAAAGAGTAGGGTTTGAATCCCTTTTCCCCCAAATATCTATTAAAAAAAACTTGATTTTAATCTGTTTTCTTTTTTACTTTATTTTCTTAAAATTCAGTTCGCAATGAAAACTCAAAAGCCACATGGCAATTAGAGGTAGGGATTTACCTTCTGTTGTGTCCTCACTGGAAAAAAAATGCCACATATCCTTTTGTCTGACATTAAATTTGACATATCAATGCCATGTCAAGACATTTAGCAGAAAAACATTAATATGTTATCATTTTACTTGATTGCACAAAAATTAAAACTACAGGAATGAACTTTTTTATTTAAAAAAAAAAAATTCAAGCAGAGGGAACATGAAATTTTGGGCCTAGGTACAGAGCTGTTAGAGGCCTTTAGCCTTATCATTCTTTTAACAATCTCTTACAAATCATATGTTCTTAGTATACTTCTCTATATTCTAATTTTTGTGATAGTAAAGTTTCTTTAACTTGCTGATTCTGTGTCTAGACAAGCCTACTCCTGAGGATTTAAGGTATTTCTTGGAGTTTCAAGTTCCACGACAGTGGGCACCTATGTTCTGTGAGCTGCCACTTAGGCATCAGATGAAAAAAGCTTCTTGCCCTTCCCTGCAATTTTCTTTCATGGGTCCTAAGATACATGTCAGCTCTACACAGGTAGTCAAACAGCTCACAAGGCATTATTTTATAGTAGTTGGTATCGGTTTTATGTATTTTGCATCATCATATTGTCTTGTGACCTGCATTAAAATTTTATATTTTCATGTGAAACAGAAGACTCATGAGATCCGAAATGCATATTTCCTGAAGTCAAGGAAAAACTGCGCTAATGCTTACCTTTTATGTTCTTGTTTGTAAGCAATGCACTTGATAATTTAAAATCTTATGATAGGATCTGTGCCCAACATAACTAAAATTCTATGAGCATCATGCTAGCACAGAGAATCCTAAAAGTAAGATTAATATCAGCATGCCAGTTTTGCTCGAAATCAGTATTAGTGTGGCAATTGGCAAGTATGACTAGTTCTTGTACTGTACTAACAACACTGGTGGGGTTTGGGAGGTTTTATGTATTCACTTATTATTATTAAAAGGCCAACCTTTATGGTTGAAGTGTGGTAGAAAGTGGAATTGAGGTACTACTTTTGGAAACTGGAAGTTGCATTGAATTTTTTATTGGTAACAACAGATACAACTTTACTATTTGAAATGTCACTTTTTCCACGGTCAAATTGTGTGGTAGAAAGTTGAATTGAATCACCACTTCTGGAAAGTGGAAGTTGAGTTGTATGTTTTTTGTTGGTAACAACAAACAACAAACACAACTTAACTATTTTTGAGGATAAATTATGAGCAAAAAAATATTTTAAGTATGTACTTTTGGTGACATGGCTTTGCAAGAGTTTGTCTTACATATCTGTGTGTAGTTTTGCCTTTCTGTCACATGCATATGTATCTTACTAAATCTATGAAAATGTAGGCATGTGTGTATAGGAACAGGCAGGTGCTATGTGTTTAAATATAGGTTTAAATTTCTTGACCCATCAGAGTTACTGTCTCTTCTCATTTAACAACATTCATCCTATATTTTGTTGAGATAGATATGCAGCCATCTTTCATCCTATCTTCTGTTGTTACTACAAATAAATTTAAATAATCTAATACAATTTCAGGTTTCAAGTGATCTAAAACCAATAGTTGGCCTCCGATTGTTCTTGGAAGGAAAGAAATGCAACCAGTTGGCGATACATGTGCAGCATCTCTCAAGTCTTCCAAATATAATGACATTCACATCTGGCAGACCTTGTCAATGGCGAGGTTCGGATGACTATAATTCCAGTGATCAATTTTTGGAGCCAGTCAGATGGAAGAGATACTCAAATGTGTGCACATCAGTTGTTAAGCATGATCCTAACTGGTTGAAAGAAGTTTCAAGTGGAGTTTTTATTGTAACTGGTGCACAGCTCCTTAACAAAGGGAAGTGGCCAAAGACAGTTTTGCATCTCCGTCTGCTTTACACCCATATACCCAACTGCACAATCCGGAAGACAGAATGGGCAGCTGCACCTGAAACTTCTCGCAAGACCGGTTTCCTCACAAATCTAAGCACAACTTTCACATTCACTCAACGGGCAGTAACTGAGCAACAAAAGCAGGCTCCAACAGCACTTAACTCAGGTGTATATCCTGATGGTCCTCCCACACCAATTCGCTCCAAAAAACTGCTAAAATATTTAGATGTATCTGAGGTCGTGCGTGGTCCACATGATGCTCCAGGACATTGGTTGGTAACTGCAGCTAAGCTAGTCAATGAGGGTGGTAAGATTAGCTTGCAAGTGAAGTTTGCATTGTTGGACTATCCATGAATTTCAGCTCCTATTGTACATATAGAGTGAGGTTGGTATATAACCATACAAGAGAAAGGAAAGTTGAATCACTCTTTGTCTATCCCCTCTGTACAAGTGGAGAGTGCTATAGCTCCAATCTCCCCAAATTCTTACCCTTCCAACAGCCTGAGCTGCATCCCAAGTGGCAAATTTAACTGTTGTCATTGGTTTATTTGTTATCCTTTTTCCTTTTTTTTCTTTTGTTCTTTTTGAAAAGGAACAAACTATTCATTTTGTTCACAGAGTTCCATTTTTGTAACTGAGTGTAAAATTTTAATAGAAGCCATGCCATCAGTTTGTAAAGAGCATAGTTACCTAGAAATTTACATCAGTGGGCATTTATATTGAGTACTTGCAAACTTATCTGTCTCTTAGGATCCTCTTTGATAAAACAATCCAGCCATAAATCTAATCATGTTATCCCCATCATTGCTAAGGAGCAATGAAAGGTTTCTTTATGGTCTATCCTATTTCTCATGTTCCTTTCCTTTTCCATGCTTAAATTAAGCAGCAATTAAGGTGACAGATAAATAAAGAGTGCAATTATATAGGGTAAGCAAGGAGGCATGAGTGAAATGATTAGAAGAGGTGGATGCAAGTTAAAGCTCAGCTGCAGACAGACAGCATTGATTGAGCTAAGGAGGCCTTAGATTGAGAATCTATTGCAGGAAAAAGAAACAACATTTGGAGAACATGGGAGCCATGCGCCATGAAAGCCATGGTATAGAACAGAGAGGAAAAGTTGGTGTGAGAAATTAAGATGAGACATCTATATATATTGAGGTACACCTATATCCTACTTTCAATTCCTAATCCCAACCGTCCGATTTTGATCAAATCATGGCTGTCATGTGATATTCCTGTTTCATTTTAAAATATTGTTATTTACTTTTTGTATTCAGGTACACTTACTTAAGCACTAAGCTTCATTGGAAATGATGTTATTTCCAAAATTATGAAAAAGTTAAGTGGCTTTCTCTGGGGCAACTAATCCCCCAAAGACTGAGAGAGGAAAGTGGGCAAACGCAAATGATGGCAACCTGTAAATTTAGATGCAGCATCCAGGAGAAGTTCTAATTTAATAGAAAGAAAAAAAGAGGGGTTGTCTCTTGTTTTTCAAACTATATCCATTGCACTCTTCCAACCACTACCTTGCTGATTATTGAGGTCTTAGCTTTCCAACTGCCAATTAAGCTGTCAATGGTTGCTTTGAGATTGGTGTGAATAAACAAAGTAGCATTCAGCTTTTTCATTTTATTTCCATTTTATATGTATACTTTCTTGCGTAAGGCAGAACATTAAGGTTTGAATGTAAGATTTCTTATTCAAATCTCCATTAAATGCCATGTATCTGTCATTACATGCCAACTTCTTTTTAACAACTACAACTGATTTGTCTCATATATTTTCTTGCTGTGGACCACAACTCGCACGTCAATTTTGCCATGTTTGAACACAGAAGATAAGGTACATGATTTTTGTAGATTTTTACTCTATGATTTCTTCATATTCATGATGAAGATATTGAAAGACGGTTGGTGGAAACTTCTCTTCATTATTTTTTTTTTTTTGAAAAGTATTCTCTTCATTATTGGTCCTAGAGTCCTCTCTCCTCTCTTTGTTTGTGGTGAGTCTACCAGGCATGAAACTTCATGCCATGTGACAACCAAATACTTGCAAAAAAGGGTTGGGACCACTATATATTTAAGATTGGCTTTGACTCTGGAACCCTTGCAATGGAAGGCACACCAAAACTAAAGTTATTAAAAGCAGATGCAGATCCCATGTTTGCTAAATCATGGCACATGGTTTCCATTTCCCTGTCATTTTCATACATAATGATTTCACCAATTGTTGGAGGCAAAGTTCCTTTGGAAGGACATTTCATCAATAAGTGGCACTTTTATGTACAATTTGGAACCTCGATTAAAGCGAATGTGGAGGCCATGACATCATGTAGACAGACAGACAATCATACACAAAAAACACAGGGAAAAAGTTGACAGGAAATTCAAGCTACCAGGAAAAAGGTAAGAAAAATAACACATCAAGCACAAAGTCTTTGATGTAACCAAATAAGAACAATGGATTGCAGAACCCAAAATGTGGTAGTATTTGATCAAGGACGTGATGATGATGGCCAATTCTTCTGGATTTCGAAGTGGTAACTCACATCCAAATAGGCTTTGCCATCGTCATCTACAAACTGCATAAAACAAATTAACAAAGTCAAGAATATGATCAAAGGAAAGATTCAATAATTACTCTAGATTCCATGTTATCATTGCTTTTACTATTGTTGTTGTATTTTAGATACAATTTTTACTTTTTACTTGCAAAAGGAAAAGCATGTGACAAAAGTAATGATCAAACAGAGCTTTAACATACAGTATTATCAGTTCAATGATTTACCTTGGTTCTTGCAGAGTATGACCCTCTAGCAAACAAGCCCGAAGGGGTAGTGTCTTCTTCCAAATCATATGTGTAAGGTTCTTTCTGGGGGCTAAATGTTCCCAACATCAGCTTTGTGTTGTCCACTGCAAAAAAGTTTCATGATCAATGACCATAATGAATAATGTCTCCTTGTTAATGAAATCATAGTGTACGTTTTCATGTTTTTAATACCTCTAACACCAGTCTTCCAGACAGTGCTTGTGTACTTAAGTCCAGAGACAATGTTGTTGGAGACAGTGAAGGAGAATTTGAGGCGATACCGGCTTCCTTCCCTTAGTGTAAACAGACTGCTCTTAGGCTTGGAAGTAAATGGAATTGGCAAGATAATATCTGGCCGCCCGGGGCATAGGATTGAAAGGCTCAGTATCTTAACTTGTGGTTCCTTACTCTCTGCTTTCAAGGAGATATATTTTTATTAGCTTCTGCATTTTAAAATTATAATGCAAACTTTTCATATACAAAAAAAAAAAAAATAGAAACACAGAAACAAAAACCTAATACAAACTACTAGATCATAAGCTGCTCCCTGTATGGGAGGTAGGGCAGGACAGCAGGCAAATGTGAACCCCAACAAACACTGATAAGGGCTTTAGGAAGGTTTCTAGTTATCTCCAATGATCGTAAACAAATGTGGCAGTAAGCGCTGCTGATTTATCTTACAATCATTGTCTGAATAAATGTCAGAATTTTGTGTGTGTGTGTGTGTGTGTTTACTTAAACATGGTACCAGACAGTATAAATGTTGCTGAAAAATTTAAAGAAGTACGGAATATTTTGCACTAACTTATACAATGTGACTGAAGAAGACAAGAACTGTCAGAAAGGGAAGAGAGAGAGAGAGAGAGAGAGCTAGCCAACTTAGTGCAGGATGTTCTCAAATTCCTAGAAAAGATATCAATTCTATGCAACGGAAAAATATATGAGGGTTGTAGTAGAACTTGTGTAAGAAAAGCAAATTACCTCCAACTGCGGACATATCAACACTCCCAAGAAGCTGTTCCTTCCATCTCCTCAAACTCTCATCATCCTTTGGAAACAAAGTAATAAATAATCAAACAAGAAATACCCAGAGCTATATTTAGATGCCAAATCAAGTTAGCTTGTTTATGAAAATTAAATGAAAAAACTTATTTACAAGCTATTTTGGAAAACTTCTTTGAACTTAAGCTTGATGGGTGATTGTTTCGAACTTCAAACATGTAAAAATAAACTAAGATAAAATGAGTACATAGACAAGCTAGCTCAAGCAAGAAAATTCAAGCTTGGGCTTCGCTTCAATGTTTGGCTTGAGTTAGCACTTGATAAAAGCTCCAATGAACAGAGTTTGAGTAGTACTGGGTTCTGGGCTTGGTTTGATACCTTGATAGTATTGCAAAATGAAGCAGATAAGAGAAATGAAAAGGAAATGAGATCATGCATACCTTGTCCTTTTCAAGCTGCTCTTTGAGTGAGAACTGAGGACCAAGATCCAATGCCTTTTCAGATATCAGCTTGGCATCATCTTCTTCATCATGCTCACTCTCATGGTGATCGTCCTCATCTTTATGATGATCATTTTCCTCTGCTTCATCGACAAACTTGTTGTTTTCGTTATCTCTCAAATCTTCATTTTTTGTTTCATTTTTATTGAAACCAATTTCTTTGGATGCTGAGAAATTCCCTACAGCAGCTGACATTTGCTTTTTCTTTTGCCCCTGTGAAACCCACCTCTAAGGGAAGCAGTTATGAATTGCAGGAGTTAAAAGGAAGCTTCACATTTAAAGTTGGTTTGTGGGCTTGAACTTGTACCAAATTAGTTGATGTTAACTAAAAATTTTGGATGCTAGTTGATAATTTTTTATCCATCTACACACCTTGGTTGAGATGGGAAACATGGCATTGATACATGACACAAGACCTGACAGGAAAGGCAGTTGGAACAAAAAGGATGGTTATTAAAGTTTGAAGGAGAACTTTCTATAGCTGGGGCAGTTGAGACAAAGTTAGCTGTATGGTCTGCCAGCTTCCCCAATTTTTGCTCTTTCGCCCCTTTCAACTTTATAGCATCAATGGTCCTTGAGACTTGAAGAGTTTAGATTAATAATTGTAGTCGAACCTCTCTCAGCAACACAACGTGTGGTGAGGCCAGACTGGCTTTAGCACAGTGGTTTGGCTTGAACCAGCACTTGTGCCTGGCCCACGTTTGAAGACATTCATACTTGCTTGGAGACTCCACCCTCTACCCTCTATGTTTGTTTTCTTTCTCACCAAAACTGAAGAAATCATCTATCTAATAAATGAATCTATTTTAAGAATAAGAAACTTAACATAGAGTTTATGTCATCATAAACTTCAGATACAAGAAAAAATGATTGAAGGGATGACGAAATGTGTTATAGCCACCTTTTTCCCTAATAAATAAGAGCGAGTAACGAACAAATAGACCTGATACCTCGTAGGTTTGGTTTGTACAAAAACTAATTGGTTTCAGTTTTCCACGTTTCGGTAAAATAGAGTTGAGTGAGGAATGATTAACGGTGAATATGTTAAATGGTTGTTATCACCATAACCAAAAACTAAATGGAGTCGGGCTTTGGCCAAGAGGCTCATACCTCCCCTGCAAAGCCAGGGTCAATTCAATTCCAAACTTTGCATCATTTTCATTATTCCAACAACTGGATTTAAATAGGACTCGAATCCAAACCTGTTATTCCAACCTAGATTGTAAACAAGCGTAGGAACATCCACCCCATCTGCAATAGAAGGGATGATGGTTCCCTCTTTATTCTCAAAGCCGAAGACATATCAGTCCTCAGTTGCCAACATTTTCCAATAGTTGATATGATAATTATAAGAAACAACAACATTGAGATTTGCAGCATTGGATGCTTCACTGATTAACATGCGTGTCAACCGACTGGCGGAGCAATCAACTGAAAGCGCACAGACATCCCTTCCACTGTCTTCAGATAATAAAACATGGATTACTAGCACATAATTGTAGTACCACAACCCTTCCCTTGTCCTTCAGCCTGCATGTATAAGTGGTGTAATCTATAACTTGTGATTATACAATCTACACTGGTTATGCCAGACATAGAATGCTTAAAGCCGCATCTATACTGGGTACGTAGACCATGGAAAGCTTGAAATTGCATATAATGCTCGCATTTCCAAAGATCAAAAGTACTTAGTTTCCATATAGATGAGACGGTAGAAGCCATTACTGGGGTTGAGGGCGTGTCTGAACGACATAAATATCTTTTCCTAGAACACATCCTTCCACATCCTGTGGGCAGCCAAACTTCCGCTCCAGGAAAAACCCAACAGCACAGAGACGCTGACTAAGCTGGTGACGAAATATCGGGTCAACTGTTAATGGTTTTTTACTGTAGTCCACTGTCAAACGAATAACTTCCCCATCAGCAGGACCAGCACCTGATACCACCATCTCCTCACTGAAATTTGCAAATGCTAGTGTTCGCACAAGCCCATCAAACTTCCCAGAAGAGACACGCCAGGGTGTGCCTCTAGTTCCTGAAGCAAGGGTTTCACCGAGCCCTGGAGCAATCTCCGCCTCAACATAGTTATGGTCATGGTCTGTTGGGCTGAGTGTGTGGAGTACAAATGAAAGATCAGGTGAAAGCATTTCTTGCACTAGGACTGCCATTGCCGCATCTTTCTGGGTCACTCCAGCAGCTCGGCGACTTAGTACTGCTCTTCGAGTATAGAGTGAAGCCCATACTTGGCTAATAGCACTAGAAAAAACAGTTGGATTTGAAGGACTGACGTTTGGAATTGATTCATAAAGTCCAGCAGCTGACATCCCTGCCAAATCCTCAACATTTGCACTTGAACGAACAATTAAGCGTACATTGCCGGGAAATACTCTAATTATGCTATCAATTACATCTTTCGAGGGCTGTAGGGAAGAGACCAGTTGCTGGAGTTGGTGGCATAGTTTGTCGAGCTCATCATTCTCCAGTTCTGCTGTTTCTATCTTTTCTAGAAGTGACATGAATGTTTCCGACGATTTGTTTTGTTCTAAAGCCAATTCCATGGAGCCAAATGGTATAACAACTCCAGCAGGAACACGAAATGAAGCTGGCACCCCTTGTTCACTGTAGACTACCATAAAGAAACCAAAAAAATAAAAAGAAATTAGGCAAAATGACAATAAATGAATGACAATTTATATGTTCATGCAACTTATACAAAATGAATCTGTAAAACATTTAGAAGGGGAACTATTAAACAAATATATTATCTTGTATAATACTTCAATAACGTATATTATTTACATAAGAAAATGATCTTCAATCAAAGTTCATGCAACTTATACAAAATGAATTTGTTAAAACAATTAGAAGGGGAACAATTAAACAAATATATTATCTTGTATAATACTTCAATAACTTATATTTTTTGCATAAGAAAAAGATCTTGTTGAACATGATTCACATACAATATTTCTTATGACTGAATACTCCCTTTAGGTGTTGGGGGAAGGGGAGGGGGAAGATGGTGAAGGGCAGTCAAGAACAAAAACATTACCCTTATCAGAAACTGCTGCCAAGGAAGCTAAGCGCCCACAAGCAGCTGCCTTTGCTCCTGAGGTTAGGGTATCTGCATCAGCTAGCAGTATGACTCTGGCAGAAGAACTACCCTGTATGAAAAGGAAAAACCAATATCATTTTGATAGACAACATAAAAGATAACCACGAGATTGCTAACTTCTTGCAATTTAAGACAGCAGATAGCAAAACTTGCCTGATTGGAGTTTGGGGCTTTAACAGCCAACCTGGATGAATCATGAGATCCATGCACTTCAACAGCAGGTGAACCATTTCTTGAAAGATTTTTCGCAACAGAATCAGCATTGTGATCATCTAAAGAAGATGGACTTAAATGCACGCCAGTTGACAATGCTTCCAGTCTTCAAGATTTTACAAACACAAGAAGCAAACAAACAAACCATTCAAGTATCAGACTCAATGGTAATAGAGCTAACTTTTAATAGCTGATTTATGAAGCCAAAAGTTGATTCTATTGAGGAGAAGTTCAGAAATAACCTGACATATTTTCCTGCAAGAATTTGTATATTAGAAACTATATCTTCATCTTCACATGTAACAAAGACAACTTTTTCCTGCACAAAAGTATGTACTCTATCAGTCTCTATCACATACTTTATCAATGTTTCTATCAAAAATATTGAAATAAATTTAATGACATAAAAGAAAAAGAACTTACTTGTCGGGCCCTAACACCAAGATGAGATAGGTGAGGCAGCTCCTGCAGAAGTACAACTCCTGTGATATTAGACCCAGCTGCTGTCACCTGCCAAATGTGTCAAATGAGATTAGATGACCACTTTACTTGCACGCAAGAAAATGACAAATAATATACAAGGATCAGAACCATCTCAAACCTCCTCATCTCCATCAGCTTTATTGACAACAAGAATAACAGGTCCTTCCAAAAATGATGGCAGTGATCCAGGGACAATGTTCTCAACCTGAAGCAAAAGTAATTTGGCATCACATATAAGCAAAAGTCCAGTCATTATCATATGAAACATCCTTTAAGCCAAACAGTATCATGATGTAACAATTACTAAATATTGCTATATTCTGACACAATAATAATATCTGTGTCGCATCAAAATCAACTCCAGTTACATGTGAACCAACATTCCGGAAGTATAAGAAGAAATGGTGATGCTGCTTCTAAGTAAGAAGATCGTGAAGAAGAGGGTCAAGAAGTTCAAGAGACCCAAGAGCGACCACAAAATCTCTGTCAAGACAAACTGGCATAGACCAAAGGATATTGATTCCTGTGTAAGAAGAAAGTTCAAGGGATGCACTTTGATGCCCAGCATTGGTTATGGTTCAGACAAGAAGACTCGTCACTATCTTCCTAATGGCTTTAAGAAATTTGTTGTGCACAACATCAAAGAGCTTGAACTGTTGATGATCCACAACAGGACATACTCTGCTGAGATTGCCCATGATGTTTCCACAAGGAGGAGGAAAGAGATTGTTGAAAGTGCAGCTCAACTTGACGTTGTTGTCACTAACAAGCTTGCCAGGTTGCGTAGCCAGGAGGATGAATAAGCCATTGTACTGATTATGTTTAGTAATGAGCTTCCTTTGTTTAACATTCTTATCAATTTTGGATAATTTTGTTGTTGTAGACAAGCACATTACAATTTTACATAAGATATTTTCTTTTTGTTAAAAATACTTGCCAAGTATTAATGTGAAGTTGTGGGTCATCACCCTTTTCTTTTAGTTTGTACATTTTGGAGCCCTCTAATTAGTCTGTTTTATAACGAGGAGGCTTGGCACCTCAATGAGGCTGGCTTTTAACTGATTCTTGTGCCCTATTGTGTAGATGAATTAGGGGTGCTCAATGAAAAGTTATCAGAAAGCTTTAATCCCGCATTTTTCAAAAAAAAAAAAAAAACTGGACATCACTGTTCTATACTTCTCTATTTATAAAATTAGATAAAAGACTTTTAACACCCAGTAAAAAAATTTGCAGATAGAAGCTATATTTGAACTGGATTGGTTGCAATTAGGACAATGATATATACACAATCTCATCTCACTACCTTCTTTTCAACAACAAAAACATAACTACATCTGCTTCTTAATGTACGGGGCTCAGTGACAGTGACACATTGTGTTTGTGGATTCAGAAGTAAGCCATGAAATGAGAGAGACAAAGTGTAAACAACACTATCCTTATAATGAAATGCAGTCACTCAAGTTATTGAGGTACCTGAACCAACGTTCCAGAAGCCACTCCTGGAACGAGGACATCCCAACCCTGCAAACCAAGTGCTGCTCTAACAGCTTTCAGAAGAAGAGTACATAGTTTTGAAACCTGAAAAATCACCCTACAAATGAACTTTTCCAGTTAGGAAAATAGAAAAATGTAAATTATGTGCCAGTAGTATGATTTTTGTTTTCTAAAGTTTTAAACGACAAAAATACAAACTTATCTAGCAACATTCTTTAGAAATTTATCAGAAAGATAAATGTTACCATACCCAGCCCGAATCTCAGCTTCAGCATACGTCCTTACGCTGTTCTCCGGAATTCCAAGAGCTTTCCCAAGCATCTTCAAGAGTGAAGAAATAACTTCCATTTAGAATTCCAGTTCATTTATTAACCTTAAATTAAATGACTGATATTATGAAGCTGCATCAGTTGGAGGTTGAAACATTGAGGAAGAAATCTATCGATACATTGAATATTGCAAATGCCTTCCAGAATTTATCTGATATTGCCTCTAAAGGTTACGATCTAAAACAGGTCATTAACCTTAGTACTAAAAGAATTTAGGCGTTTTATTCCATAGAAAACAATTTGCTAACTTACATCAATCTCAGGTATTAATCATTCACAAAAGTTTCATCATACAGCACAAAACATTTCTTTACCACAAGAAGATCAGATTCTTGACCTGCACTTTTTGAGGGAATATTTGAAGAAGAGCTTCAGAATATTC
Organism: Theobroma cacao; assembly: GCF_000208745.1. Taxonomy (NCBI): domain Eukaryota; kingdom Viridiplantae; phylum Streptophyta; class Magnoliopsida; order Malvales; family Malvaceae; genus Theobroma; species Theobroma cacao. The sequence goes on along the minus strand of NC_030853.1, from coordinate 25,361,553 downwards.
CTCAGTCAGCCTCCTTGTTCTGTCAAGTGTAGCTTTGAGTCTTAATGCCCAAATTCTTTTGCCATCTTCACTTCCTTCATAAGAAACAAAAGGGGCCAAGAAAATGAAATAAACAATGTACCTAGAGCTATTCTACCAACCATGCAAAACATTTCCAGAACTAAGAGACAAAAAGATGAGAAAGGTACCTTCCTTTTCAAAGAGAACTTTCTCTTGCCAGGCAGTAAGCTCATTTTCGATAGCAGCACACTCTTCTGGTTTCCAACCAGATAAATTAAGCTGATGAACACCAACAATTAGGGCAGCAAGTGGATTATTCCAAGAGCCCGTATTTTTTGATTCCAGATTATCTGCAAGCCAATTGGCTCCTCCCATAGCTTCATGTGTGTTGAGTAGCCTAATTTAGTGCAAGTCAGTACTGCATGAATGAGAGAAATGGAGAGAAAAACAGCATAACACTAAACATATTGCTTGCAGACAAAGTATATACAGAAAGGTGGGAAACCAGAAAGTAAAATGATTCTGTTTCCACACGAAACTATTTTTTTTGAATAAAAATTTGTCATTACAAATGCAATAAAGGCTTCTGTTGAGGCTGAATAGGTGATGTGCATGACCATAATCACCTTTTATTAAGCAGCCTTTTTTGCAGAATTGGTTGCAAGGTTGAGCATATCACTAGTTTTTTGCATGCATGACATTGCAGATTGTATTGTGTGAAACCCATGCAGAAAATATATGTGTTAAATAAGAGCAACATGAATGACTTTCTGTCCTGAGGTTAGAAGCTCAGTTTAACTGGCCTAACCAGCACAAGTAAAACATGACATAGTTTTTTCTAGCTTCAGTTTGTTGCCCTTTAGGATTGCCAAAAACACATATGACATCATTCCATCCTATTAATGTGAATTCTTGATATCATAAATAGTATCTTTTATAAAGCTTCCCAATCTTAAGAGTAACACAGATGCCTAATACAAATTCTTCAAGGAAAAGAATATAGATAAGTGATATATAACACCAAGCTGCATTCACAAAAACACATTAATATGACATCATTCCATCCTATTAACATGAATTCTTGATATCATAAACAGAATCTTTTATAGAACTTCCCTATGTTAAGAGTAATGCAGATGCCTACTACCAATTCTTCAAGGAAAAGAATATAGAAAAGTGACATACAACACCAAGAGGCTGACAAAAAATTTGGTAACTAAAGTGAAATGATAGGGCTGAGCAAAAAAAAAAAAAAAAAGGTGAAATGATAGGCTGATTAGGATTTTTGGTGAAAACTACTGAGGTTTTGAGGTAAAACAATGGGGAAGCTAGAAGAAAAATTAGGCTTCATAATTAGCATAGGCAAGGGGTTCAGAATGCATGAAGAAACAAAGGATTTAAAAAGCTATTCAGTGGCTGTTCTGATACTGTGAAAATACATGTGAACAATGGAAGAGTGATGTTAGTAGGGTTGGTTTCTGCTGGAGGGAATAGAAAACAATATTGTAAACTAAAGGGTAAGAACAAAGAAAAAGGGATCCAGGCTACAGACCTAAACCCTAAAGCCACATCAAACAATGACCGTATTCAAAATCTTCTTGGAATTTAATCTTGACTTTTCCTAACCACTTTGTTTTCTGCATGAAGAAGTTTGTTGTCTCAGTTGGAGTCATGCACGTGTTAAACAAGATCTTATGTAAACAACTGTATAAAATGCCAATGTTCATTTAAACTAAGTATCACATAAACTCATAACATACACATTTGGAATGTTTCGAAAAGCTTTCTGCCTTTACAAGGTAAGGAACAAGAAATAAGTATCAAAAGCAACCCAAGAAATTCAGATAAATACCTGCTTAAGAGGACAAAGGAATAGTCCTCAAGGCCAATTTCACAAAGCCGCCACTGACAGTTGCAGACAACAACAGTCAAATTTCTGTTTATTGAAGCTTATGCTGAAACATTATAAAATTGGACTCACCTTTTGACGCATTGCTATTGCAGCATCAGGAGCATCATTTCTAAGACCACTGTCAAGACCCTTCAATATTACTTCTCTCAAAGCACTCAAAGATCGCATTGTCTTGATTAAATCCAAACTGCTACTTGATTCTTCTGCAGCATCCAAACTCTGGAAATATAAATATGACTCTTAGAGAAATTAGGTGAGTACAACAAAAATTCATCATTTAGAAATAAATTTGCAATAACAACAAAGCCTTTTTGTACTGACTTCAAAATTTTCATTTGTAGTTCAACAACAAGCCTTTTCCCACTATATGGGATTGGCTACATGGATCAGATTCTGCTATTGCACTCTATTGAGAACCATATCCTAAGTAAAATCATTTAAGGAAAGTTATTTTTTGATAGTTTCCTCCCATGTCTTCTTTGATTTTCCCATTCCCCCCTTCATGGGTTTCTTTTCTACAATCAGTATCAAGCCCAGATAAAGAGGATTGTGTTAGGTAAAAGACAGCCACAAGAAACATTGTTGAACCTTCACGAACATGGATCAAATATTCTTTTTCTAGAATTCCCAATATAATTAATTGTGATATACATTGGATCTAATATTGTTTATGTTCTTGCAATATTGCAGCAAAAAGAAGGTAGATCAGATCTCTTCCTAATTATACTTGCTTTTAAACTTTTTTTGAATTTTTTAACAAGGTCACCGCAGAGGATGTCATGATAGGAAAAGAAGATCTTTTAAATGAATCTTTGATTGGAAATCACCTCACAGTTTCTCCCAACTCTCCCATTAAGGAGGTTCAGCCAGTTCTTTGCAACTTCATTGAAACAGCCAAGAAAAACCAACCCTTGAGAATGGACACCAAGGTTTATCATTTATAAGGCTACCCTCGTAGATCACTCTATGACCTAGTCAACCCTTTATTGGCACAAGCATACCCAAAATGCCTTGGCACGTTGTGAAGACATTACAAGTCCATTAAAGCCATGGATTCTACTCTTATACTGATGCATAAAACCTCCCATTATGCAGAAAAAATTCCCTTCATTTGTTACATTCAAGCATCATCCTTCTAAAGGAAAATCATAGATTAGTACCATAGTAGGAGTCTAGGCATATCCCAATCCTTGTTCTAGTTCATTATAGCTATAAAAAGACTTGCATATTATTCACTTAAGCAGCAAGAAGCCATGAAATTTCCTTACTGAACCAAATGAATCTACTAATATATGGCACAATAATTACCATCTCAAATAATCAAATAAAAAATAGACACTGGTGTTCTTGACATGGATAAGCCAGCAACTCTATGCAGGTATTTTATTAACAGCATAGTTAATTCACAAATGAACTTTCTGTCAAATTCCATAAAGCACTACATAAAAACTCTTACTACAAAACCATGGCAATAAATGAAACCATGAGCAACAAATTAACAATCTACCCTTTTGCACTCCAGAAACATTGCAAGAGCTGCAAGGCTCCATTCATCTAAAGATTCTCTGATTGACTCAAGCTGTTCAGTGAGGCTGCAATAACATAAAATCTTAGATAGCTGCATAAATGTCCAACAAGGAGTCTTAAGATTCAAGACAAAGCATCAAACAAAGAACAGGATCAGTCCATGAAGTGGAAAAGTCATTGTAATTAAGTAATACAAAAGGTTACAAAGGTCAACAGCTTTTATGCCTCATAATTTCATTGCTATGTATGATTGACTAAAGCAAGTAGGAAATCCACTCTCCTTGATGAAGGCAACTTACATAGAAAAATACAGAGAAGGGTTAAAAACAGATAGGGTGGGAACTAAAAACCGTCAATTGATTGTATCAGTATCAGAGAGAATTCTATGCTACTGTAATGTTGCATAATACTATCTTCAACAAGAATTTTTAATTAATATCAATAGTATAACCATGGGTCCAAGAAAGAGTAAATGTAAGAAACACAAATTATTTAAATCGAACCTTCCAGCATTGAAGAAATCTTTGAGTTCCTGATGGAATATCTTGAATTGTTCAACAAATGGTTCACTATATTCTCCAGGATTCTTAGTGACTCTAGCAAGCATTGCATCTGTTGCGACTAAGTCTTCAGGGCCAGCATTTCGATGGAGCTTGTTCTGTATTGTATGCTTAATTTCTTGCTGGAATATGTAAATTGAAAATTAATTAGTAATTTAAATTACACAAAAAAAAAAAAAACCTTGCCAAGTGCTTGTAAAATCTGACCTTGAGATCATGAGGGATATCATTCCGATGAGCAATGTCTCTAATCCGGGTAAGTGGGACAGATGCTGTAAATTCTGCTTTAAATGATGGCAGACAAGGGTGGATCTTCCGAATAACAAGCACCTCCTAGAATTAGGGAAGAAAAAGGTTACTGAGAAAATTAAAGACAAAATGACTAGTGTGCTACACATAAATCAAAACATAAGAAAAAAAATGTTCATCGTTGAAACTGCATGAGATTTGTATTATTTGTCCATTTCTTCAATATTTGGTGCTTGCTGCATGTAACATACTTTTATATTCTAATTTCCTAATATAAGCTTTAATAAAGGAAACATGCAAAAATAAAGAGGGGACTAATTAGTAAAATATGTTAATTTAAGAAAAGAAAACTCTCATGAACATGTACAAAATCACTTATTTAAGAATAATAGCAACCCTTTCTGCAAATCCTAAAAGGTTACATCCAATCACTCCTCCCAAAAAACCATTATGATTGAATTAACATAAGGAACCAGTGGATTTTAAATTTTGAGATACTCTAGGCTTCTATTACACCAGCTCTTTAGTCCATTAAAGTCTAAGACCAAGCAATTGGTGATAAGAAAATATTACAGAATGTCAGACTGACAGTGATAAAGCAACATATACATTTTTTATTAATTAAGACAATATTAACTGAGTCTAATGTTCATAAAGCTACTTCGAGTCCCAATACCTAACACATTGTCTACCGAGTCTTAATGTGTACCTTGAGTTTCTTGTGGTTAGAGATCACAATTTCTATAGCAAGAGTCAGGACTTTCTGCTTTGACATTTCATGAAAGAACAGATTCATGCCCATTAAGACACAATTATTCCCACTAAGTTAAGCTCAATGATCAGTTATTGCATCATTTAAGGTTTTGAACTGATTATGAGGATGCCAAGCAGAATAGCTAACAATGAAAGCCAACTTCCTTCCCCCTCTCCTTTTCCAACAACTAAGTCACTCATTCATCTTCAACATTCTCTCCTTACCTCTCACCCACCGTCCTTCTACTCATTCTTTATGCCAATTCTCACATCTAAGCTGCCCCTTACAAAACTAGACTCCAGATCATGTCATATCAACATAGTAGACCATTTTTGACAAGTCTGAGCAAAGTAAAATACCAATAAAGTGAACAAGGAGTCCTGTATCTGGATCATCAATATGTTCTTGGATTCTCTCAAATTCTAAGACAAAGACAAGCATTACCCTTATCCTCCTTTCAGCCAGAATGTGCCTTTCTCTCACTTTGCTAAAGTTCTTATTGGTAATCCACTATATGATAAACGTAAGTAAAGAAATCCTAAATAACACCTAACACATCATTTTCTATCATCCTGTGAAAAATGCACAAATATAGCTCCTAGATTCTCACATATGGTTACAAGCAAAAGCCTTTAGTCCATGCTAAAAGGATGGACAAAATATAATTTAACACAAATTTACCAAGCAAGAGACTTAGAAAATGGAGCAATGGTGCTATGATGATATCAATTCTGAGACATAAAAGAAAAAAAAAACATAAACTATGCTGGAGTGTGTGTTTACTAATCTTATTCAGGATATAGTTTAAATTGAACACAACGGCAAAATATAGTCCATGTAACTGACCCTAAGTAATGGGAAAAGGCTATGTCTTTCATTACTAATACTGTTGAGAAAATTAGAGTAGGATACATGGAATAACGCAATACTCATTGACTACACATTTAATTTTAACAACTATGAAAACTACCAATACAGCAAACCGCAGCAATAGAGCACCTGAGGTGAAGTATCTTTCCTACTTGAGATTCGTTCTAATTCACAAAATATATGCCTGGAAATCTCAGCATGTCTGTTTGGCCGGTGATGACCGCCATCTTCAAAACAAGGAATTTGCCCTGTGTTTATCCACTGCATAAGAACAAGATCTAAGAGCAGCATGGAAGAATAAATCACCAAATAAACTGTAACACAAAGATATGTAAAATACCTTCAGATAGATAGCAGAGCATATTAGAGCCTCCAATAGTTCCCCACTTTGCAAACTTCCAACTAATAGCTCATGAACAACTTCAAGCTTTCATAAGCAATAGGAAAACAAAGAAAGAAAACTGTCAATGGTCAAAGATATCATGGCATTAATCACAAAGACAGAAGTTTACAAGCTAAGCCATGATCTAAATAATGAATGGACATGGTTTATATAAATAAGCATTTTTTATTGGTTAAAAAGACAGGCCATGGAGGATAAGACACATATTATATTATCAACTATCCAACTGCCATATGTGCCAAACTTCCATGCATCCAACCACCCAAAAGGAAAAAACAAAAACTTTACCTAGAAATAGGGAAGGATTCTCCAACAAATTTCCTACTTCTTTAGCTTTGAAATTATATTTAAACACATTCAAACTGGTCAGTGTTATTTGTTCACTAAAGAAAATAATAATCCATGGTTTTGGGTTTCCTTATTGCCAAATTTTTATCACATTTTTACAGCTTCACTGGCCTGCCTTGACACATGACATCATCAACCAGTGTTGTATTTAAGTGCAAACATGTGAACTGCTAGACAGATTGCATGTAACTTCATACTCAGGGCTTATGATAAGGGGATTCAGCAGAATAAGCTTAAATGCCCTTGGTAGTCAATATTTGCATCAATACTATCATGCTACAGCTACACTACACATATATCCCACAACACTACGAATCATCAAATGATATGTGTGAAGTTAATTGCAAATTCAATTACTAAAATCAAGGGTGGTACAGAAAATATATTGATTATGACATCTCTAGAACAATTTCCATAAATATGAATATTGCAATTAACATTATAAATATCTGTACCTTTCTCCACCAATTCCTTGAACTTTTATCACCTTCAACTAATTTCAAAGCCAACCCTTCAAGACCGGTTGTATCCCATTTCCTCTCCAATTCTCTGTTGTGATGCTCATTTGACCGCATGAAGGAGGCAGGCCTCCCCTGCCAATTTCGAACAAAAGGACTTGTCTCCACTTCCAAGACTTCAGCAGTAGATTCATTATGCCCATCATCCTCCACTCTGTCTCCATACTCTTCCAAACTTAAAGGCAATAGTTCCACTGTCTCCCCTGTTGAATTCCAGTGACATACCATCCCAAAATTCCCACTTTGAGGCAGTTTCAGGACACGGTTATCCCCACCTTCCCATACTACACTCTTGTCCTTCCTAACAATCACAAATTTATACTCAACCGACTCATCCCCTTTCAGCTCCAAGTCGCATACCCATCCACCCTCAGTCCAGTTCATAGGCACCTGCTTCTTCCACGATCCCAATTCTTTTGTGGACCCTAAAATTGCTACATGCTCACCAAATTCAACCTGGTGATCTAAACAAACATTAAGGCCTACTTTGCCACGTCCAGACTTTGGTTTCGCTTTCATCTTCTTCTTTTCTTCTTCTCTGCTCCCAAAAGCAAAAACCCAATTTAGTCATCTCCCATTCTTAATAGCATTTGATAAAATAAGTTAGAAACAAAAAAAAAAGCAATGCCATTTGCTTTTAAACCATATTAAATACTAAAACTCAAATAACCATTCCATTTTCAGACATTTCTCATCGGAAAAAAACGTGGCGAGTTTTATAAACCTGCTTACCGAGGTTTTAAACTTAATCACCGTAATTCATCATAGTAAAAGTAAAACTTCAGCAGTAATGGCCATTCCAATAATTTCATTTTCAGACATTTGTCCAAGCAAGAGCAGTTGAATGAACAGTTTATAGAACTAATTTACTTTCATCTTCAGATAGTTCTGCAGCAGCAAAAAGTTATAAAAAAAAAAAAGATTTCATGACAATGGAAGTTTAAAAATAAAAAAAAAGAAGAACAAAAAGGGTACCTAGTGAGAGTGGAGGAAACGGCAAAAAAGAGTGGAAGAGAGTGTTTACGGTGGCGGTTGATTCCCGGCGGAAAAGGAAAAGAAATCCTGGGATTGGAAAGAGCGGTGTTTGGGAGGAATCTGAGTTGCTTCCGAACTAGTATTTGAGGGTGGAGTGAGCGTAGAGGAATAGAATCCATTGTGTTTCCTCGCTGGTCTTGGAAACTTTTGAGATCTTTTTGCAAGTAGAGAGAAAGTATCTATCTCCCTCCCCCAGTTCCAGTTTACTCACTGAATCATGATTGGGATTTTGAGAGAGATGGTGTTTTAAAGTGCTGGGTTTGCGCCACGTGGAGTGCTCAACACACCCCAATCACCCATCTATAACTATCTTCCTTCTCCCCTTGCATTTATCACGATCACTTCACTGCACCTCACTTGAGATACGAAAAATATGTCATTAAAGAGAAAATTATGAGAAATAGCTTTAGTTTAATTTAAAAGTATTAATTTTTATAATTTTAATTATTTTTAATTAATTTTTTATATAATTTGATAACAATATCTTTTAAATAATTTTAAATAAATTAAAATAATTTTATTTTTTTCTATCTCATCACACAGATAAAAATTTTAAAATTAAATATTAATTTTTCTCCCGTTAAATATTATCTATCTCACTATTTAAAAAATAGATATGACATCAAGCACTTTTCTTTTTATTTTATTTTTTTAAATAGTGTATTTTGAGATTATCAAGAGTGATGAACAGTAATTTTACTCTTTTATGGTAATTACATACAGCATGATAAATGTTGTAGTTGAATTTTTTTGGTGATGACTTGTTTTGAAACGTGTGTTGCAATGGAGATGCCTGTGTTGATGAGTTGGATCGGATTGGTTAAGATAATGAGCTTAGGGAAAAGGAATAGTTAAAGCATGTTCAATGGGTTATATGGTGATTCATGAATTTGTTGTGTCTGATATTGAAATTATTATTAAGCATGTTTGTCGATGATTTTAATTTTTTTATGAGATTTTGAATTAAAATTGTTCAGATAATATTTTGTAAAATGGGTATATTTTGTTTTTATATAAAGAGAGTGAGCAAAGTCCTCTTGATAGGGATATATTTTATCTTATTTTAGAAGGTTATGGAATTTTGTAACATATCATTTATGAAATACACAATTTCATGGCTTAGTGAAAAAATAAAATTATGTATTTTAGATTTTTGAATTTATTGGTTTATTCATAAAATCCCAAAGTTAAGGAGTTGAAATTCATTAGATTGGTTTTTAAGTATTACGAGACTGATTTTTAAGTATTACGTGACTTAATCACTACTTGACTGATTTTTAGATATTATGAGATTAGTTTTAGGCATTGCATGACTGATTTTTGAATAATGCCTAAGTCACACAATGACTTACTAACAAATCAACGCAATGTTTTACTAACAAGTCATGCAATGCCTATCAATTAGTCACGCAATACTATATCAACTAGTCACGCAATGTCATATCAAGTAATCACGTAATGTCCAAAGCCAGTCACGCAATACTTAAAAATTAATCATATAATATTTAAAAACTAGTCACGTAATACCCAAAATTAGTCACGTAACATTCAAAATCAGCCACGTAATGCTCAAAAACTAGTCACTTAATGCCCAAAAACTAGTCAACTAATGCCCAAAAATCATCAAAACTACTAAATTCTGTTTAATAAGATTAATAACTTCAAACGATATACTATATTCCATTTAACAATATAATTAACGAAAATACCTACTTGACAAATAATGCTCAAAATGTTCAAAAATTTTTCTTCATATATAAAAAATCACTTCAAAATGCTTAAAAATGTTCAAAACGCTCAAAGATTTTCTTTGTATATTAAAAACTACTCCAAAATGCTTAAACGTTTTTCTTTTTGGTAAAAAATACTTCAAAAATGAATAGTTTGACGTGGAAAGCTAAAAAAATATGAATCGATTTGAGGTACAAACCTAAACATACTTGACCAGTTAATAGGTTTCTAGTTGAAATGCGGAGCCAAATAAATGAGTTGGTTTCATTAAAAGCAATTTGGTTCAAATTTTAATTCTCTTAACTAAAATAGTTAAAATTATGAAGAGGTCTATTGTCATAAACGATTTATGCATTAGGCCCATTTAAAAAAAAAACTCCTCATTAAACTACTATCTTTAAACAATTGAAAAAGTATTAGCTTCGAAATAAAAAAAATATATTAATGTGAAAAATCAAAAGACAAAAGCATGAGACATCAGTAAGGATCATACTGGGGCGGGACGAGCTAGCTTTTACGGACCTCGAATTTGACCCAACTTTATAGCATTCCAATCTCGCTTCAATAAGGAGTTATTATAATTTTTAATACTCAATCCCATTTTGAAAAAAATCATTTTATCACTCAAATGCAGTCTATCTTAATCTCAAAATATGTTTTTTAATTTGATTTTATCAAAAGAATTTATTAAGATAGTTACACAAATTATTTAGTTAAAGTTATTATACAATACTATTTAGAGTTATATTACAATATTGGTAGTTAATTATAATTGGACTATATAAATAAAGTTAACCTTATCTACATATATATTGTGATGTGATATTGTAATTTCGGTTTAATGCATTAAAATTTTCTTTCTTCTAATATGATATCATCTTTGTTTCATACAGACATGTCCTATGCATAGCCTAATTGTCCACATGTATTGACATCTTTTGTCATCGTAGTTTATCTGTCACGCCACCTACCATATGTCATTTTTGTAACATTATTTGTAAATCAACTATTTATGATATGTCCTGCCACATCAACTTGTTGAATTGTATTTTGTTGTAGATGTGTTGTGTCATGTTATCTTTTATGTTTCATGTTTCTCTATGTGAAGAAGCATAACATAGGAGATGATGTGGAGAAACAAGACATAGAAAGTGAAGTGATGAAACAAGTGATAATACGTGATACAATGAAACACAAAACAAGTGGCAATAAAAATTATTTATGTTGAGTATAAATAATATTTTATTATCGAATTAATCTCTTTATTTAATATTATAAACATATAAGTTAATAATAAAATATATTATTTTTATATATACCTTAGGTTTGGCAACATAAATCCATTCAGACTTAATTTCGAATTCATAAGTCTAAAACTCACATGATTCTCAATTTTCAGACAAACAAAACCCATGCATTCGAATACAGGGTTTGTAACATCTTTATGATTATTTTAATTATTCATTTGGTTCCTTCTTTTTAAACATTTTTGTTTTTTGAGATATTTTAATATACAATTTTTTAACACTTAATATTTTTATTTTTTATATTAAAAAATATTGAATTTATCATAAAAAAAATTTAATATAAAATATATAAAAGAAAAAGCTTGTATCTTCAGTTTTATAAAAATTAAAAACAAAAAAAAGTATTATATTCACGTGTTATAAAATCTATAAGATTATACCAATTAACAAGAAAATGAAAAAGCAAGTTCTACCTGGGTGAATGCACAAAACAACACGACAGGGGGTATTTTGGAGCTGCAAAAGAGTGAAAGACACTGGTATGTTAAAAATAAAAAAGAAAAGAACTATAATCCTCATTTCCTGAACCTCAATTTTCATTCTCCGTAAGGAAAGAATTTATAAACAATTCAGTGAAACACTTGAGTCAAACTATACGATAGGAGCAGCCGTCTCCCCTCACTGCCACCACTGCCTCACTTCCAACTATAATTTCCTTCCATCTTCAATCAAAGGTATATATATATTCTTCTTACAAGTGTTTTTTCTTGAATTTTAGGGTTATATCTGATGCGCTCTTGAGAAACTTATTACTTTAAGATTGTTATATGCAAATTTGTATTTGGGTTTTTAATGCTGGGGTTTATGATTAAGTTTCCCAGTAGATTTAGATATTTGGGGTGACTGGGTAGTGGAATTTTGAACCGTTCTTGAGATAAATCTTGATATTTTGGTTCTGGGTATTGCACTAACTAGCTTATTTCTGCAATTATACTAAGTTTGGAGACTTTCTGTGAACTGGAAAGTTGAATTTTTGGGGTTTTTTTTTCAATCCAATCTCAAACTCGTGCACTTCCTTAATTCAGATTAAAAAAGAAATAACAAAAAGCCCTCAAAGCACTTAACTCTAGCTTATTGGTTTTTCGGAATTCAACAACGAAAATGAACTTGTTAACAAAGATAAGTGCTTTTATCTTAAATATATGAATACTGGAGAAATTGATTTGTCATTGGTTCTTGTGGATTCATTTCTGTCTTGCGGTAGCATATCAAGAAAACCCATTCCAGCTTCATATAAGTTTGACTCTGTATTTTCAATCTTTTTTATTTTTCCTCATTTTTTTTTTGTGGTTTTATATTGCTGATTTTCCATCTGTGTGATGGTTCTAGACAAACATTTTTGTTTTGGCTAATGTTCAGGTGAAAATGCTTTTTGACAGAAGCAAAATTAAATATTTGTTTAGATCTTTGGTCTGATTGAAATTTGATTGGTATAATAGCCAACTTTAAGGTCTTACATGAGGTTTCCTATTGTAGAAGTTCAGTTAGGAGGGACCAAAGATGCAAACAGCCTTTCAACTTCATCCTATAATTTTCTTTTCTAGCAGGTCTTTCTCTCTCTCTCTCTCTTCTAATTTCATTATTTACTGTCATTCCAAATTCAAATTACTGCTGATGCTTTATCCATGAGATTTAATTTCTTTAAACATATTGTAGAAAGAACTCTATCAAATCTGATGGGTGGATGAAACTAGGAGGTTGGAATTCAAGTCGACTTGGTGTCACTGCAAGAGGTGAGAGTCTTAGACTTCTAGCACCCATCCACAAAACCAGATTGTTTGTGATTTCCAACACAGATGATGGCCACCAATATGCCCCTGTGCTAGAAGAAGACAGCAATACAAACCATGCACCCTGTTCAGAACCGGAGACATTCTTTAGCAAATGGTCTCCTCCAGGGTACTTATGGAGAGGATTATCTGTTCTTGTCCTTGCGGGACAGGTTATTATTAGGACTCTAAAGGGTAAAGTCCACTGGAGGAATACCCTCCAACAACTGGAGAGAGTTGGACCTAAATCAGTTGGTGTTTGCCTTCTAACCTCTGCATTTGTTGGTATGGCCTTCACTATTCAGTTTGTTAGAGAATTTACCCGATTGGGTTTGAACCGATCAGTTGGTGGGGTATTGGCCTTAGCCTTCTCAAGGGAGCTAAGTCCCGTGGTTACATCAGTTGTGGTTGCTGGGCGAATTGGAAGTGCGTTTGCTGCAGAATTAGGAACGATGCAGGTTTCTGAGCAAACTGACACGCTGAGAGTTCTTGGGTCGAACCCTGTTGATTATTTGGTCACGCCCAGAGTGATTGCTTCCTCTTTAGCTTTACCATTTTTAACTCTGATGTGTTTCACGGTAGGCATGGCATCAAGTGCCCTTCTGGCTGATAGTGTTTATGGGATTAGCATTAATATCATCCTAGATTCAGCTCAAAGGGCCCTACAATCATGGGATATAATTAGTGCAATGATCAAGTCACAGGTTTTTGGTATGATCATATCTATTGTGAGCTGTGCTTGGGGAGTTACCACCATGGGAGGAGCCAAAGGTGTGGGCGAGTCAACAACTTCAGCTGTGGTTATCTCTCTTGTTGGTATATTTATGGCTGATTTTGCACTCTCATATTGCTTCTTCCAAGGAGCTGGAGATTCTTTGAAGAATTGTGTATAATGAGGCTGGCCTGTTTGTTGGCATCTTTTACAGTTTTCTCAATGGTGTTGTTTGATGGATGGCACCTACAGAGACAGATAACATGTAAGTAAAAATCGTAGGTTATGGAAAGTCCTGCAGTGTTTTATTAATATTACCAGCCTGTACCCTCCATGTCCAATTCTCAGTGACTCAGTGTTGAAGTGCCCGATGCTTGAAGTAATTTCAGTAGAATGAAGAGAAATGTACTTTTTTGGGTCAGTTAAGGCCACCAAATTTCGATAAAATTGCTTTCAATGAAAACTACTTTCTATTCATTAAAAACAAAGTGTCAACTTCTTCTGTCATTGTAGGAGAGAAAGGTAAGAGGAAAAGAAGTGTGAAGATCAGTTTTAAGTTGCAGCTACTAACACCTGACTCATTCTTTCAAGTGGAACATTCAACAAACTAAAAGGCGATAATAATTTTATTTTCACATTAATTAAAAAGCTTTGTTTCATTAGTGTTTATTTATGTAATAATTTTTAACTACACGGGCTTATTTGATTGATAAAGCCTATGACTGATAAGAAAGATTTATATAGTAATTTTCTGAAATCAAGTTATGGAGAAATTATCAACTATTTTTATATCATGTTAGTCTTTCGAGTTTTTGACAAATCACAGTAAAATTTTTAATTAAAAAATTATAACGAAAATATATATGAATATATGCTTATTATTAATTTGACATGTATATGAATTTACAGTTATCAATCTGGCATGGTGATTATTATTAAGAAAAGACTGTTATATTGTGCTTTAAATTCATCATATTTCCCTTTCCCTCTTGTTGGTTGAAATTAGGCATAATATTTTAAAAATTCTATGAATTATTCAAAAAAATTTCAGTAATTTTTTATTCTTCCATTACATTGAATCAAACTTCTATATTTTTATTTTGTATGCAATAAATTTTTATAACTAAGGGTTGATTTCAAAATATCATTTATTTTTATCCATTAATATTGATGTGGCATTGGTGGACATAAAAAGTGAAAAATATTATATGATTATTAATATCAATTAGTCAACTATTAATGATAAACATCTATTTGATTTAAAATGAAATATAAACCTTAATTATAAAAAAATAAAAATTTATTTAAATTTTTATAAATAATCCAAAAAAATTTTAAATATTATGTCTTGAAATTTGTTCACTAATTTAACTATGTATCTCGTTCAAACGACCCTAATTCCTGTCCCGTCACCCATATGCTAGATATTCGTGCATCTTCCTCAAATCCATTGCTTTTGCCATGAATTCTTTAAGATAAAGCAATGGTATTTAACAAAATTGGAAAAGTTTTTACCCACGTGCTAAGTTATGTCCAGTCCAAAAATTAAGTTGCAAGATCCCAAGTGATGATATAGATCCATAAAATGTGGTGGTCAAGCAGGTAACTTCACTTGAAAGAAGAGTAAATTCCGTCTCTCTTAAATTAATTTCGATATTTTCACTAGTGTGAGCCTGTGAGCTGCTGTGTAGATACAATAAACCAATGATATATACAACTGTCTTCCTCATTATAAATGAGACAGATTGGAATCAGCAGAAAAGGAAACATATTAAGTAATTTTTATTGCTTTGATGCGATGTATCCAAAAAGGATACGTGGTATTTGCATGTTTGGAAGTTTCCATCAATGGACGCGGCCTTGCCTTGCCTTGAGTATTCTTTAGTTTTTTTTGCCTTAGACCTAACAATAATAAGTTTATGTTACTACTTTTTCAGTTTTCTTCTTGTTTCAAACACAATCTCCATATGATTTTTTCATCGACCACGCCTCTTAAGTCATCTGTGGTCTTCTCTTTGTGCAAAGTCATCTTGTTTTCTGGTGTGGCTTGTGGTTTTTGGTTTCAGAATTTTGTCACAGCGGGGAGAAAATGGAGAAGCCGATCATCGGCAAGCAGAGTTATAAGCAACTCTGGTTTGTTGTTCTTATTTCCTTCGTTTTTTGCTTGGTATTGCTCTGCTTGGATTATTCAGCTCTACCCGGTGCCAAGAATGGAGTCTCCTTCCTTGCCCACAGCTTTGCTGATGCTCTCAACACCCAGAAAACTAACCAACTCGTTCCCGTGGACAAAACTAATGAAACTATTGCCCCACCACCCAATTTCACTAGCAAAACTAATGAAACTATTGCTCCACCACCCAATTTCACCAGCAGTTATATTAACGAAGCTACACAGGATATTCCTGCCCTGGAAAATAATGTTACCTTATCCAATGCAAAGAGAGAAAACAAGATTCAGGACGTTGCTGATCAACAATCTAGTGATGATCGGAAAGGAGAGGATCCGTGTGCAGGTAAATACATATACATTCACCATCTTCCAAGTAGATTCAATACTGACGTGCTCAAAGATTGTCGAACGCTTGTCAAATGGTTTGATATGTGTCCATCCCTGATGAATTCGGGGCTTGGTCCAAAGGTTGTAAGACCACAAGGGGTTTTATCTGACAGGAATTGGTTTGAAACAAACCAGTTCTTGTTAGAAGTCATTTTCCATCACAGAATGAAGCAGTACAAGTGCTTAACCGCTGATTCTTCGCTGGCTTCAGCAATTTTTGTACCCTTCTACGCTGGCCTAGATATTGGTCGTTACCTCTGGGGTTTTAACACATCTGTTAGAGATTCTTCTGCTTATGATTTGGTCAACTGGCTTGGAAAAAAGGCTGAATGGAAACGGATGTGGGGTAGAGACCATTTCTTTGTTGCAGGGAGGATAGCTTGGGATTTTCGGAGACAA
Organism: Theobroma cacao; assembly: GCF_000208745.1. Classification (NCBI taxonomy): domain Eukaryota; kingdom Viridiplantae; phylum Streptophyta; class Magnoliopsida; order Malvales; family Malvaceae; genus Theobroma; species Theobroma cacao. The sequence continues at coordinate 25,344,902 of NC_030853.1, read as the reverse complement.
ACAGAAATTCAATCTGATTGGGGCAGCCGGCTTATGTCTTTGCCCGAATCCATGAACATGACAATGTTATCTATAGAGTCAAGCTCCTGGAGCAATGAGTTTGCAATACCATATCCAACTTACTTCCATCCATCAAGCGACAGTGATATAACTCGTTGGCAGAGAAAAATGAGAAGTCAAAAAAGGCGATATCTATTCTCTTTTGCTGGTGCTCCACGTCCAGGTGCGAATGACTCAATCCGGGGCGAGATTATCAACCAATGTTTAGCCTCAGAAGAGACATGCAAGCTCCTTAATTGTCAGCCTGGTGGAAACAAGTGTGATTCTCCAGTTGAAGTAATTAAGGTGTTTCGAGACTCTACTTTCTGCTTACAACCTCCAGGGGATTCATACAGTCGGCGTTCAACTTTTGATTCGATCCTGGCAGGGTGCATTCCTGTTTTCTTCCATCCCTATTCTGCTTATGCACAGTACAAATGGTACTTTCCAAAGAATTATACTAAATATTCTGTGTACATTCCTGCCAATGAAATAAAAGATGGCACAGTCAGCATCAAGGAGGCACTTTCACGGTTTTCGAAAGAACAAGTATTAGCTATGAGAAAACAGGCTGTAAAGCTGATCCCGAAGATGATATATGCAGATCCCAGGTCCAGATTGGAGAGACTCGAGGATGCATTTGACATTGCAGTTAAAAGAGTACTTGAGAGAGTTGAGAAAGTAAGGAAAGATACCAAGGAAGGAAAAGATCCTAGTGTTGATTTTGCTGTAGGGAACCGCTGGAAGTTAAAATTATCTGGGATAGTGGGAGACCATCCGTTGGACCAATTCTTTTAAAAGAACAAAGAGCATGGAAATGCAAGATTAGACAAAAACTAGTGCATTACTTATATGACTGGAATTGAAGGGGTGAGGATCTCCATTTTGTTTATTTCTTTTCCTTGATGGAATTTTTGTATTGGGTTAATGGATGGTTGATCATCTGTTCATCCTCTTTGTAGTCCTGACTTCTGACGTATATGTGAAAACATGTGTAGCCAATGTTACAGATCTTTGAATTAATATGTTGCCATGTTTCATTTGTATTTGAAATCTCATAAAAATTGACTTTCTTTGGCTTCTAATTAAAGAATTAACCTTGGAGATAGGATTGGATAGACCAGAGCAGGACTAACGATTGCTGAAAACTTAACACAGCCAACAAGCGTTACCATCAAAGTAGAATGAAGATAAAATATCTAGTAGAAAATAGTCTAATGCTTAAAAATCCTGCTAGCAGCCAAATTTAACAATGGCTTTGAGACAAGTTGGGTAGATGCAGAGAAATTATTCAAATGCAGATGCCTCAAACATTGAAAAACTTGCTCTTTGAGATTCAACTTGCTTATATCTCAACAAGATAAACTTCACATACGAACTTCTCAGTTTGAGGATTCACACCCACATTTGGTGTTTTTGACAGAGACCTTGGTCTCAGAACATTAGGAACTCAGCACTGTATCAAACATCTCAAAGGCAGTAGCACGCTAAGTCAATACCTCATCTAGAAGATTGTACATATATCAGACAACGCATTCTCTCATGCAGGTATCCATGACGATAAAGGGTCGGGTATCAGAGTTCTTGTAGGTTGGGGCAGTGTCCCCATATCTGTCTCCTTTTACAGCATCTGCCGAAGCAATGGATTCTATTTCAGCCATCTCTTCAGGTGTTAGTTTCACGGACAAAGCCCTGATATTCTCGTTTAGGTTTTCAGTTTTAATGGTTCGAGGTATTTGGGCAGACATCATCCCATCCCCTTGATGATGGATCCAGGCTAATGCAAGCTGTGATGGGGCTGCACCCTTTTCTCCTTGCCATCTCATTAACCCGCTCAAAGAGGTGTTTGTTATGCCCAAGATTTTCAGGTTGGAACCTTGAAAGAAACGTGGCAATTGAAATCAGTGACTTTATCATCAAAAAACATAAGCAATTTATAAGCAGATAGCAGAAAACCAATTTAGCTAAAAACCAAACAGAGCAAATCAGAAAACCACTACTTGGCACTTTTGAAAGCAAAGCCTAATCAAGGTGCAAAGAAGAAAGAAACTTGAAGAATAAAAGTTTGTTGAAGATAGGAAAATGGATTTGCTACATCAGCAAATGTCGCTTCTTAATCTCTTAAGAAACTAATAAATATATGGTACTGTGGAAAAGCTGAGCAGAATACTAAGGTAGTGGGAACTGCAGTACGGCTGTTGTTATTCAAAGCAGCCCTTTTCAAGGAAATATCCAGGATCAACCATGGAGTAAACAAGAGCATGCTTCTCTGCAGAGTAGAAGGCTTAATGCATGCCAACCATGTGCTTAAGCAAATAGATAATCGAGCGGGGCCTTGACCTTGATGCTGGGAATCAAGAGTAGCAAAATAAATTAAAGTTTCAAGCACTAACTAAAAAGAAGGTGATAATGATTAAAGACAACATGTTGAAGGTGAAAAATTTTCTCTTTTCCGTGATTCTTTACACTACTTCCTTTTCAGGTTAGTGGAACTTTGTAAAAGTAAGAATCCATTGAGTAGTTGAAACCCATGGATTTTTCAACTCTTGCACGCTAGGAAATCTTAATTTTTCGAGGGAAAAAGGAAACGAAAAGAAAGAAACAAGAAAACCATTCTGATGCAAGCGTGAGATAACTTTTAGGACAGTCCGTAGTGAAAAGACCAACCAGATAAATCTGAAATTTCAATGGCCCTTGGAAACCTTTAATTGCAGTAGTCACAAGACTCGCTTGGGGTGCCTAACTTTACTTCATTTGGATGGAAAACAATAGTAGACCTTATGGCAAGAGGGCTAGTTCCACTTCTGTAATTCTTAATTGCATTAAGGAGGTTGATTGCTAGGTGCAGGCTCCTTGGTATGCAGCAGATAGCAGGGGATAGCATTAATAAGTTGCTCGTTACCAACTGGGGGTTAGAGGAAAATATGTTTGTATAGTTGTATAGTTGTCTTCTGTTCTTATTTGTTTTTTTAATGTTGATACAAACAGTTTTGCTGCATTATGCAGCTTGTTCTCTATGTAGCCGGCTTGCTTGCTTCTTTGGATGAATACAAAAAACCATTTACCCAAAAAAGGAACTCAATGTCCGTTCAATTTATTTTAAGCAAAAGGAAACCAAGTGAATCCAGATGTAATCAGAAATTTCCAAGAATAAACTGGTGATTTTTAAAGAAACAAAAACGTAAAAAATTTTGTTAATGGGGTGGTCCATCAGAATAAATTGTAAGGCAAGCAAGCAAGGCATTACAAAAATAACACACCCTCTAGAGCATTGTCTTGTTTAGTGGAAACGAGATGTCTCTATTGCATTTTACAAAGCATTATTGTTTATCACGAATCAGACAAAGTGAAGATTACTGCCAACAATTTTTGACATATTGAAACTAAAATCCTTTACGGGATTTTTAATTCCTTGATTAGGTAGGGAGATTTGAATACAGGATGACACAGCATTAGAGTAACAAAATGCATGAAATGAGGAGGAGGATTAAGATATATATGCGAGTTATTGCTGCCAATACTGGCAGATAACCATGAACAATTAACATTCCAGCAGATGTTTTCTCTAGATGGTTAGCCCATATCAAATCACACTTTGGAGAGAATTTTTCATGACCAGATGAAAGCAAAATGAGAATGCAAGGGCCAGTACACTGACAGGTAACCAAAAAGAACAAGGGTTCTAAAATGAAGGCATTTAGAGACTGAAGTTAGGAGCTGTTGACTCCGCAGTCCTATAGAGAAGCCTAACAAAAACGAAAAATTTGAGAACTTGTTAAGTCACAGGAAACTTTGGTTATCATCTCAAATCTTACAGTTGGTCCGAAGAATATCTAAATTCTTCTGCTGGTTAGAAGCGGATACTCTAATTCGTACCACCATTAGAGGCAAGTATTTGGACAAGTAACCCCCTGACGATCTTTTACAGTATAAGAAATTCATGCTTTGATATACGATGAGTGTCCAAAAACTTGATATGCCTAAGAATTTAACAAACACAAAATTTTTAAGGACATCAATAAAGAGTGTTATGGAAACGAACCTCCTTGATATCATCATCAGAAAAAAGTTTCTACCAGTTTAGGCCATGATGAAATACCAATACCAAGTTCCCCGAGTAATGAAAAGAAATGAGACACTAGAATTTGAAATTGCTAAATATTGTCAGTGTTATACTCTTATCCACGGCTAACCTGCAAGTAGGAATTATTTCTTCCTCAACATCTAATCCCACAAGGACCACTCCAACTGCACAGCAGTTATTGGATGAATAGCATGTGCTCTTCTGATAGTTGAAGCAGATGTCTCAGATAGACCTATATACTTTATTTTACCCTCTTCAACTAATTTCTTTTGTTCCCCCACCTGGGAGAACACCCTTACATGAAAGTTAAACACCCAATTTTAACATATAAAATATTTGTATGTATGCATGTATGTACGTCTATATAACTATTTAACTAATAAACCTTAACAAAGACAAGAGCAGAGCAGAAAGCAACAGACCGTGACTTCGATGGGAACCTGGTGTCAACCCGATGCTGATAATAAAGATCAATATTTTCAACACCAAGGCGTTTCAAGCCACCCTCACAAGCCTCCCTTACATAAGCAGGGTCGCCCCGGAATTCCCTTCTGCCATCCACAATGCAAGCACCAAATTTGGTCGCCAATTCAATTCTGTCTCTGATATCTTTCAAGGCCTTTCCCAGAAGGATGTCATTAGTGTGGGGACCATAAACATCGAAAGTGTCGAGAAAAGTGACTCCAGAGTTGATGGCATGGTGGATGAGGTTGATCATGTCGGGTTCACGCTTGGGTGGTCCGTAGAAGGCTGACATGCTGCTGCAGCCTAGGCCTTGCTCTGAAATTTCCTGGCCTTGGGGGCCTAGCTTTATTCTCCCAACCTTCGTTTCCATTTCTTCTTTCTTTCAACAGAAACTTAAAAGCTATACTACTAACAAGTAGGAAATGATGTAGATGGATCTTTGAATGCATATTCACAGTTTGTGTCTCTGTCCTTCTTAATGGATCGACTGAATTCCCGGTAAAGCAGGGCCTTCCTCAAAGAGACCCACTATCCCCCTTCCTCTTCATTATGACTGTGGAAGCTCTATATATTATTCATCTGAGCTGAACAATCATGGCTCCTTCGTGGCATCACACTCACTGACTTCGGGTTGGCTATTTCTCACCTGCAGTTTACAGATGAGACAATCATCTTTCTGGAACCGAGTCTTCAGGGAGTAGTTAGTATAAGGCATCTCATATGTTGCTCTGAGCTAGTTACCGGTCTCAAAATCAATTTTTTAATAAATCATGCCTCTGTTCAGTGGGGATTGGCGATGGATTGGGCAATGATATGGTAAACATCTTAAGGTGCAAGGTGGGGTCACTTCCATTTCATTACCTCGGCATCTGTTAGAATTTTAAGTATTTTGTTTTTTCGAAAAGTAAAATTTTAAGTATTCTTAAGAGAATGTTGAGTGCTAAAAATCTGTTGAAGGGAGAAACCTCAAAAACCAGAAAAGAGAAACTATCAAAAAGAAGGAAGAAGATAACAATAGCATTAACAGTTTTGGCAATTTAAATACAAGTAATTAACAAAGCAAATAGAAAGCAATAAAGTGGGGAACCACTTAAGCACTAAACGTGTTCTAGGTAGTTCCTTTACGTCATGGCCAGTGGGCACACAACATGCAGCCACTAAGACAAATAAAAGGAAAAAAAAACTGAAAACAGCTATAAACCAGTAGGTTAGTGGCGTCATGGGGAGGTTCGTGCCTCCTTCTAGCGCCATATTCTGCAACTTCAGACCTCAATTTCAACACATCTCTTTGGAGTCTATGTTGCAGACACCCACTTTGTTCCTTGAGTCTTCATAGCAATCGGCCCAATCGCTGAGCAATAGCTACAAGAAAAGCAAAAGGTGATTGCATGAGTCGTGAGAGTTAAATGGTAGCAAACATCAAATCTGGTCTTGTTGATGACAAATGCTGTAGGCCTCCAATTTTACTTTTGTAAGTAGTGACATCTCTTTTAGCACCTCCATCCTCTTTGAGAAGCTTGCATCCGAATGTTATAGGAGTTGCAACTGGCTTGCAAGCTTGCATTTGAAATCTTTTCAGTAAGTCCTTAGCATACTTGGTTCGATGTATGCTTTTAGAGTCTTTCTTTAGCTGAATTTCCAAACCCAAAAAATGAGACATTAAGCCCAGATCACTCATCTTAAACTGAGACTTCATATGATTTTTGAAATCCACCATAACAGCACCATAAAGTCCACCAACATCGGAGTGTATCAATTGAAGCCTTTCTGTTGCTCGAGTCAAGTTGCTGTTGGGAAATAGTGATCTATTTTGCTTTCCCTGGAGACAAGTATCACAAACATCGTCCTGTTCATCCGTTATAGGGAGGTTTTGACCAAACCAGTAGATGCCATATGCAAACCCAAAAGATATGACGGACTCAGAGTTGTTAACATTTGCCAATAAAAAATTGCACTGCTTGGAAAATGATGGTGGCGTTATGGGGTGGGGGACAAAGCATTCTGAAGACATTTACTTCTTGAGAAATATAGGATTGGCAAATCCCCTTGGCTCCCATCGACTTCACAGAGCGGGAGAATGTCAACGACGTGGAAATACATTGTCAACCTTTCATCTGTTGAAGGCGTTCAAAATCTTGCGGGATTCGAAGCATGCCAATGGATTGTGGGCAATGGCTCAAATGTTCTTTTTTGGTTTGACCAATGGTTATTAATGGGTCCTTTTCTGAGCAATACTTTTTTGAGACTTTTCTCCTTATGCGTCAACAAGGAAGCTAAAGTCTCTAACCTTTGGAATCGAGGCTCATTGAATATTCCATTTCGTCGGACCCTCTTCTCTTCGCAGTATGATACATATACTAAGCTCCTTGACTTACTTGCACGCTGATTCTCCTATTGGATAAAGACAGACAGACTTGTTTGGAAATATGATCCTAAGGGAACTTTCTCTATCAAATCATTTAACTCACTAGTTGCCTCGAGTCCCAGGGAGCAACATGTATGGTTCTCGTCCTTATGGAAACTCTCCATCTCTCCCAAGGTCGAATGTTTTCTTTTGTTACCATCCTACACTCTGTTCCAACGAATCTTTTCTTAGCAAACGAAGAATCCAGCACTTTATGAGACGTAATCAAAATGTGTTTGGTATGGCACCGAAGAGGAATCTTGCTGGCACATTTTGTTAAATTGTCAATTTAGTTGGATGGTGTGGTGTTATGTACTTGATTGATGGCAATTATCATGGGTGGCCCCCTGCTCCTTAGCCTCACGCATCCAGAGTTGGTCGTCATGTTTTCACTGTGCACGACCTAGAAATGTTGGATGGTTACCTTTGGTGCAACCTATGATTTCTACAGCTGGCTAGAAATGAATCGGTCTTTAACAAGAAAGGTTGGAATGGTGAGGAAATTTTTTTCCTTATCCGTATGCGATCTGCTTTCTGGTTGCTTGCATGTGATGGCATGGATTTGGTTGATGAAATTGGGTGATGGATTGAGTCCTGGAAAGTAGGGGTTCATCGCACTCTTCTCCACCAACAGTTGGATGTGCAATGGTACCCACCACCGAGGGGAACTTTGAAATTTACTGTCGACAAAATCTCTAAAAGAAAATCAAGACCATCAGGATGCTTTAAGGAGTAGTTAAAGACTCTAATGGCATGTTTGGTCAAGAGAATGGCTTAGTCATTCCCTCTCTATTCTTCAAAAAATTTTCCTTTCATTTGGTTTGTTTTTTTACTTAGAATGGTTATTCTTCAAAACTTTACAAAATCTTGGAATGGCTATTACATCTCTCCATGACATTAGCTATTCCATACCCATGAGAATAGAGTCCAAAAAAAATTTTGGATTGAAATGTCTTTACTTTCAAAAATTACAATCCTATACCTACAAAATTAATATTTTAAGTTTAAAAATAAAAAATTATTAATATTTTAATCATTATAATTTTTTTTTTTGGTAAATAAGAGCTGGATGACCCAATTTTGTGCCTCAAAGTAGAAGGATCATACATATCATTCTAAACAAGGAACACAATTCTTTAGGAGGATTTATCAATCTTGTGACGCCTAGAGGACAACTTTGGGCCAAATTGGCCAAGAAATTTGCACATTGATTCCCCTCACGACAAATATGTCTAACCTCTGTAACCCACCCCTTTTGAATCAAGGAAATACAATCTTGAATTAATAGGCCATAAGGATGAGAAGATCCAACCCCTCCAGTAAGAAACTGAACAACAACTAACACATCAACTTCCAAGCCCAATGGACTAATTTGTAAACTCCTTACTAATAGTAGACCCTCCCGAATGACCCAGAATTCAGCTGTCAAACTATCAGTACTTCCAATATGGAGAATAAAGCCTCTCACCCATTCACCATTGGAGTTACGGATCAACCCGTTGCAGAAGCATGTTTTAAGCCAGCTTTATAAGCTCCATCTGTATTTAATAAAAAGCTGCCCAAAGCAGGCGGCCGCCACTTAATCCACTTCGGTGTCTTGTATGGTGCTTGCTTAGAACCCAAAACTTCCATAATTTCTTTAGATGCCATTCGAGCCTTTCTCCAAACAGTTTCTGGGCATTCTGCAAAACTGTCAAAAACCTATCTATTCCGACTTTCCCAAATTTCCCACAATGTCACCACAAATTGGGACCACTATGTACAATCATCCATAAATTTAATCTGCAACATACAATTAAGCCGCAACCAACTCTCCAAATCATAATTGAAAAAGTTATGCAAATCACCTATTGGTTACAGCCAGTAGTCCCACATTTTCCTCGCAAAGGAACAATCCCGGAACAAGTGTAGAGCAAATTCATCTGCCAATTGGCACCAATCACAAAAAGCTGAATCAACCATTCCTTTCTTCATATGCAACACATTATAATGTTTAAATTATTAAATTAAAATATGAATTAAAAAATAGAAAATATAAGTAGAGAAAAAAAATAAAAAATAAAAAATGATACTAATACTTTAATAATAAATTATTAAATTATTAGAATTCTAAAGTTTTAAAGTTTTAATGAAAATAAAAATTAAATGATTAAAAAAGAAAATTTTGCTTAATTTTGTTGGCACAAAGAGTATTTTTGTTTTTGATGAAAATAAATCTTATTATAATATAATAAAGAGTTTAAAAAATTAATTAAAATATTAATATTTTAATCATAATAATATTTAAATTATAAATAAAATATTAATATTTAAAATTATTAATAAAATATTAATATTTAAAATTATTAATAAATAATTATATATTATAATAAAAAGTATTATTATCTTTTTATCATTTATTCTTTTATTATTGTAAAATTATTTTTATCAATCAAACATTGTAATAAGTTATAATAGCAATTCTCATCTTATCTTATTATGTCAATTAAACTATATAATAACATTTTCAATATATTCTTATCGTATTCTATTTTCACAAAATTTCTATTTGATTCTATTTCGTGAAGCAAACGTAATATAAAAAATTTATTGTGTGATATTCTTTGGAAAGGATTTTAACTTTGTCGAAATTATGGTAATTAAGCATGCTTTGCACTTTTTTTTTCCTTGTCCCTTTTGCAACTACAAAGAAACTTCTCATCTAATATGACTCCAAGGTAGCCCTCTCCTGGGTCCTCCAAGGATGTCACTTTCCAGTATACCATTAGAGAAGGGAATTCATTTGCTGATTGTCTAGCAAAATATAGTGTGGATAAATACACTATGTTCTTTGCATGGTGGTAGCCTACTTCTTGACCAGCTTCTGGTTTTCTGCATGACACTGTCTGGATAGGATTATGTTATGGCTGCTGCACACTTGACTGTTAAAATGTTGAGGTTTTATTTAGGGGTATTTTTAAAAATAATATTTATAAATAAGATGTTTTTAAAAATAACTCTTTTTATAATTTTAACTATTTTTAATCAAGTTAGATAAAATAACCTTTAATAAAATTACATGTCATGGTTAGGTTATTACACGTCGTATATAAAAACATGTGACACGTCATGGTTAAGTTGTTAGATACCATGTACAAAAATATGTGATACATCATGTTAAGTTGTTATACGCCATGGTTAGATTGTTACACGTCATGTACAAAAACATGTGATATGTCATGGCTAGATTGTTACACGTTATGTACAAAAACATGTAAAACAATATGGTTAAGTTGTTATACGCCATTGTTAGGTTGTTACACGCCATGTACAAAAACATGTGACACGCCATGGTTAGGTTGTTGTACGTCATGTACAAAAATATGTGGCACGCCACGTTGAAAAAAAATTGTTGTTCAAAACACAAATTTCTTATCTAAAACACCTATTTTAACTAAAAAAAAATTTTGCTTTGAAAACTTACATTTATAAATTTCAAAATTTTGAATATATTGGTGTCTAGGTCCCGAATTGATCTAACTAAAAGCTATTTCAAACATCTATTATCATTTTTACCATTTTAGTTTTACCCAAAATACCTAAAAATCAAATTCCCCAAATAACCATCCACCCAAGCACATCAAAACCATCACTTGGTGTCTTGAAAGCGTAAGAAAGAGAAATATGAAAATATGAGAGAGAGAAATTAGAGCATAGCAAACGAATGCCGAAGAGAGAAATCGATAAAATTAAAGAGATGAGATGGTTAGAGAGAAAAATCAGAAGCACAAATGAAGAGAAATTATGATGAATGGTTTAATTTATTTGAAATAGTTTTAAAGATATTTTTATCAAATTATAATTAAATATGACTAAAAGCAAGAAAGGTTATTCTTCATAATCTCATACCCTATTTATGGCTTTCCCACTGTCCATGCTCCATAGTCCTTCCATTCCTAATGAATCAATGTATCTGCTTTTGTTAGAACTTCTCTTTGGAGAGGTTAAGGTTGTGAATGGTGTCAAGGCCAACACATAGGGATGTCAACGGGTACTCTATTATAGGGTACCCGTTGATATTCGATCTGGTTACACTGAGTTAAGGTGCCCAATAAATGGATTTGAAACAAGTTCGGGTAGTGATTTTACTACCCGAATCGGATTCGGGTAGGGTGAGGGTATCACACTTTGGATACCCGTTACCCGTTTACAATACCTTGTATTTATTTATTTTTTATTATTTAAATAGTTGAATAAAATTGTTGCGTTAGGACTTGAACCCAGGCAGGAAAGCACTCACCGTCTCCACCATTTGAACAAGCAATTTTCTTTGTTATATATTGTCAAAATAATATATTTAAAATATAGTTAGTTAAATAACTAATGTGATGATATGAATATATATAAATAAAAAATTATTAGATTATTAATTATGTTTAAATAATATGAATATCATATCATATCATATTACAAAGGAATATAATTTTATTTTTATTTTTATTAATTTAATTAATAGTTACTTTTATGAAATACGTAAATAAATATTATTGTATATGTATACAAATTCGAGTAATTGGATATTTATGAAAAAAAATTTAATAATTTTTTAATTTAATCGAGTTTTTAAACGAGTTAGGGTAATTATAAAGTAGTAAAAATGTAATAGGGTTAAAGTTAAGGTAGTAATTTTTAAAATTATTCAAATAATTAATAGAGTTAGGATAATTAATTTTGTATAGAGTTAAGGTTCGGATATCTCAAAATTATAGGATACCCGACCCGTTGACATCCCTACCAACACATTGCCAAAACATAAAAGCTAGAGAAAAGGGCTTTAGAATAAAAGCACATCAACATGTGCTCGTCCCACAAATTTTTGTTTAATTACCTTGGAACGGACAATCTCAACCATGACAAACTTAGACTACCCAGTTTGCAATCCATCACCGGAAGACCTATTGATACTTCTGACACAACATTTATTCTCTCAGCACCAAGTAGAGACTTATTGTGATTTTAAAACACATCCCCAAGGTGTTACATTAAGTCCGTAACTCATTATGAAGATTGCATCGATATGATAGCATGCCCTCATTCAGGTTTCCATGAAGACAAGGGAGGAGTTTGAGATTCAGGGTAGGTAGCGGCAGTTCCACCATATCTGTCTCCCTTCACGGCATCTGCTGAAGCAATGGATTCTAGCTCAAACATCTCTTCAGGTGTTAATTTCAAGGACAAAGCTCCTATGTTCTGATTGAAGTTTTTCATTTTAGTGGTTCCAGGAATGGGACAGACATCATTCCCTTGATGATGGACCCAGGCCAACGCAAGCTGTGATGGGGTGCACCCCTTCTTTGCTGCTATCTCATTAACTCGCTCATAGAGGCGTTTGTTATGCTCCAGATTTTCAGGTTGGAACCTTGGTAGAAACTGTGACAATTGAAAATTCATTCAATTGATTGTGTCATAAAACATAAAGAGTAATCAGCACCAAACCAGTATTTTCTGTAAATAATAAAGATTCATGATTCAAGAAATTTCAGCTAGTGTTTGCCAACTCATGCCATCATTAGTTCTCAAAATGGACCTCATTTTGCTTAATTGCCCAACTACAGAGAGGATCTTTTATCCTCAAATATAATTTAAATATAGGCTAAATGCCTATTTGAAACAGATTTCACAGGGGTATAATTTTTAAAACAAACAATCACCATGCAGTTCCCTAAGTGCATTCCTGTACTCCAGAGTCCAGTCATTAACTTCAGTTGTTGAAATTAGGAGGACTGAAGCTCATTACCTAATTTATAAATCAACTGGGAAATCTGATAGAAAACTTCCAATCACATGTAGCAGATGTCTCTTCTATGACACAGATATCAGTCGAAGTAAACAGATATCCTCTACAAACTTGCCTTAAGTTTGTCTTATTTTAAAGATGCATTAGAAGATTGTTAACTGTTGCGATAGTAAAAACTTCACCTTAGTAATGGTTATTAACTAATGGATCACAAGAGAGGCCTGCATAACTCAAGGGGAGGAGCCAAATAGAGGCAAACTAGAATATAAACGTATGGTTAGCCCTCTGTTATTAAGAAGAACGTAGGCATTTTGAAAAATATATTCTTAATGGGATTTGAAGCTTAACACGCCTGCATAATACTTCACTAGATAGTTACCCTATATACATAAGACTTCACTACATAATGGTAATGGAATATGACAGAAAAGAGGAAAAAGTTATGGACATACTAAAATTTCAGTCCTTAACTGGTACACCCTGACCGAAGTACACAGTTGGACTGATGAAGAATGTACCACTTACTTAATAGACCCAATTCACATGAGATATCACTAAATTAGAAAGAAAAAGCTCGCTAGCATTAAGGCACTTGGAGACTAAAATTGGGAGGTCTTCTTCACAAAGTAGACCAACCAAGATGGAAATGTTGCAGAACAAATTAAGCTTCAAGAAAATTTAGCTGACAGATATAAAAACTCGGGTCATGTCTATCGATGTGGATGTTCTTTGATTCACATACCATACTTGATAAAATCTATCATACCATAAAATTTGATATGGCTAAAAGTAACAGGTAATTATTTCTTATGAACAATTATCCAATTGTGAAAAATAGCTACAAACCTTCCTGTAGTCATCATCAGAAAGAGTTTCTACCAGTTTAGGCCCTGATGATAAGAATCCTCTCCCCAGAGGACTGTAGGCAACAATCCCAATCCCAAGGTCCCTGCGAGATGAAAAGGAATGAGACACTAGAATTTACAATTTCAAATGATTTAAATTATTACTCTTATCCATGGCTAACCTGCATGTAGGAACTATTTCTTCCTCAACATCTCTAGCCCACAAGGACCATTCTAACTGCACAGCAGTTATTGGATGAACAGCATGTGCCCGCCTAATAGTCGAAGCAGAAGCCTCAGATAACCCTATGTATTTTACTTTACCTTCTTCAACTAGTTTCTTAAGTTCTCCCATCTGGGCAAAAAATTAAAAAAACACAAGGAACTATTCATAAAAAGACCAAGATGCCTCATTCCTTAACTAGGTCATAACAAAGAAAAAAAGCAGGGGACAAAATTCAAAACAAAAACAAACCGTGACTTCAATGGGAACCCTGGTGTCGATCCGATGCTGATAATAAAGATCAACACAATCCACACCAAGACGCTTCAAGCTACCTTCACAGGCCGCCCTCACGTACGCGGGGTCACCACGGATTTGCCTTGCGCCTTGAGAATAGTTTATACCAAACTTGGTAGCCAATTCAACTCTGTCTCTGAAACCATGTTTCAGTGCCTTGCCAAGGAGGATTTCATTGGTATGGGGACCGTAATTATCAGACGTATCAAGAAAGGTTACCCCAGAGTTGAAAGCATGGTGGATGAGAGCAATCATGTCAGATTCAGGCTTCGGAGGACCATAGAAAGCTGACATGCTCATGCAGCCAAGGCCCTGAGCAGACACTTCCAGGCCTTGAGAACCCAACTTGATCCTCCCAACTTTTGCAGTCGCCATGTGTCACTGGTGAGAATGAATAGCTAAGCTAGCTGAAGCGGTTGCACAGTGGCAGGAGGTGTGTTGTTGATGAAGTTGCGGTTCAGTGTCAACTGTTAGAGTAGTACTTAATAGTAGGTGGTGACATTAAGAGCAGGAAAACGTTGGAACCGATAGTTCCATGTGGATTCTGCAACAATGTTTTTCATTTTTTTTTATTTATATTGATTTGTGTTCTTTTAGAAACTATGCGGATTATAAAATGGGGGGAATTTGGGGAAAAGGGGTAATGAATCTCCAATATATTATACTTTGCTGCCTCCATAAAAAAGTATGGATTTGTTTGGTGACTGTTTTTATGACAAAGCAAAATTATATGATATATACTTTTCCCAAAAAAAGATATAAGGCAAGACCAATATAAAGATTAAAAATAAACCAATAATTAAAATATAATATAAAAAACATCTATAATCTTAATTTTTTATTATTTTAAATATATTTTTTCTTTTTTCTTTCAAAAAATAAGATGTACAACAAATGTAATAACCAAACAATAATATATTGCATTAAAATGATTGACAAACTTATAGGAGAATGGCTAAAAAGCAAGCACAATAATATTATATATATATATATATACATATAATATAAAATGTATTGAAACATTTGCTTAATTACCTTAGAATAGACAATCTCAACCATGACAAACTTAGATAGCTACCACATACCAAGTTTGCAATCTATGATTATAATTCTAACGGAACATTTATTCTCGAAATACAAAGTAGAAACACTCGTCAATCAATATGGTAGCATAAGCCTCATTCAGGTTTCCATGAAGACAAGGGAGGAGTCTCAGAGTCATGGTAAGTAGAGATACCTTCACCATATCTATCTCCCTTCACGGTATCTACTGAAGCAATGGATTCTAGCTCAGCCATCTCTTCAGCTGTTAATTTCACGGACAAAGCTCCAATGTTCTGATTGAAGTTTTCGATTTTGGTGGTTCCGGGAATGGGACAGACATCATTCCCTTGGTGATGGACCCAAGCCAACGCAAGCTGTGATGGGGTGCACCCCTTCTTCACTGCTATCTCGTTAACTCGCTCATACAGGCGTTTGTTATGCGCCAGATTTTCAGGTTGGAACCTTGGTTGTGACTGTCACAATTCAATATTCATTTCAAATGATTGTGTCATAAAAGATAAAGACAATCAGCCACAGACCATCAATTTCTGTAAGTAATACAAGTTCGTCGATTCAAAACATTTAATCAATGGATCACATGACACACTTGCATAACCCAAGGGAAAGGGGCATTTTAGAGGCAAACTACGACATAAAGGTATAGTTAGCCCTCTGTTATTATGAAGAAGCTAAAGAAGGTTACTACCCAACATGTTTTTGCATTTTGAAAATAAGTTTTGAAAGAGAAGGGGAACAGGTTATGAACATACTCAAATTTGGATTCTTAACTAGTCTACCCTTACCCAAGTGCACAGTTGGAGAATATACACTTAGACAGTACACACCGACATGTAAATAAACCCAATTCACATGAAAGTCCCACTAAATTAGAAAGAACAAGATTGCTGGCCTTGAGGCACCCAAGACTAAAATCGGGAGGTCTTTACGAAGTTGGCTAACAAAAAGGGGAATGTTGCAGTACAACTTACACACTTAAAAAAATCTGGCTGTCAGATATAAAAGAATTCTTGTTACGTCTGTAGACTTCTAAACTTTCTTGTGCAAGTATTGATGTGGATTTTCTCTGATTCACATATCATGATCAAAAAAATCTATCATACCATAAAATTTTGATATGCCAAAAAGTAACAAATAATTAGTACTTGTTATGAACGTATATCCAATTGTGAAGAATAGCTACAAACCTTTCTGAAGTCATCATTGGACAAAGTTTCCACAATTTTAGGCCCTGATGAAAAGAATCCTCTCCCCAGAGGACTGTAAGCAACAATCCCAATTCCAAGTTCTCTAAGAAATTAAAAGGAATCACATTAGAATAAGGTTTCTAAATCACTAATTTTTAAAAAATTTGTCAGTCTTGTGGATAAGTAACCTGCAAGTAGGAATGATGTGGGCCTCAACATCTCTAGACCACAAAGACCACTCCAACTGCACAGCAGTTATTGGGTGAACAGCATGCGCCCTCCTAATTGTCGAAGCAGAAGCCTCAGATAGACCTATGTACTTTACTTTACCTTCTTCAACTAGCTTCTTAAGTTCACCCATCTGAGTAAAAAAAGAAAAGCAACAATCAATAAAACGATGAAGAATTCTCATTTCTTAACTAGATCATGACAAAGTAAAAAGCAGGGGACCGAAAGCCCAAACAAAAACAAACCGTGAATTCAATGGGAACTCTGGTATCAATCCGATGCTGATAGTAAAGATCAACACAAACCACACCAAGACGCTTCAAGCTACCTTCACAGGCCGCCCTCACGTAAGCAGGGTCACCACGGATTTCGTTCTTGCCTTCACTGTAGTCTAAACCAAACTTAGTTGCCAATTCAACTTTGTCTCTGAAACCATCTTTCAAGGCCTTGCCAAGGAGAATTTCATTGGTGTGGGGACCATAAACATCAGAGGTGTCAAGAAGGGTAACCCCAGAGTTGATTGCATGGTGGATGAGAGCGATCATGTCAGCTTCAGGCTTCGGAGGGCCATAGAAAGCTGACATCCCCATGCAGCCCAGGCCTTGAGCTGACACTTCCAGGCCTTGAGATCCCAACTTGATCCTCCCAACTCTTGCAGTTGCCATGTTTTACTGGTGAGAGTGAATAGCTAGCTAAAGTTGCTGCAGACAGCGGTCAGTGTTGTGTCGAGGAAGTCGCGGTTCAGTGTTATCTGTTGAAGTAGTCAGCGGAAAGGGCAAGGAATCCACAACAGTATACTTTGCTCCCTGATTAAGAATATGGATTTGTTTGGTTATTGTTTTTATGACAATGGAAAAGGAAATGATAAAAGGCAGATCAATAATGATCAATAGTTTTGTTCATACATTCGTTTCAAGTGGTCCTTGTGGTGTGTCGCCTTTTGTGCAGAGATTTTTTTGTAATTGTATAGTTCCTTTCTCACACCAGTTTCTATGCCATCAAAATCTTGGGCTGACAAGGCTAAAGACTTACAATGGCATCAAGTGGGTGATGGGTGGATATAATTTTGCGTTTTAAAAAAGAAAATAATAATCAATAATGCATTTAAAAAAATGATTAAAAATAAACAAATAATTAAAATATAATATCCATTTTGATATAATTATTTGGTTAAAAGATTTATTCAACGTTTGTAATTTTTTAATTTTATTCAATTTAATCTTTATACTCAAAATCGAAATAATTTAGGATTTTAATTTTGAAAATTACATCAATTTAGTCTATTTTTCTAATAACATCTAATTTTACCGTTAAATGATGATATCAGTGCTGACATAATTACTGATGTCAGCGTTAATGTGTCACATTTTGATGACATGACGTTAAAATAATGACGTCGCATGTCACGTGGTATTATATTATGACGTGGTAGTGTTGACGTGGTACTGATATGTTGACATGTTAATATCACGTGGTAGATTAAAAAAATTTTTTAAAAAATTTTACTAAGTCATAGAGATTAAATTGAATAAAAATATATAGCATAAGGACTAAATTGAATAAAATTGAGATGTGGATGGACTAAATTAATAAATATAAATCTTTAAGTAGATTATTGATATATTTATTAATAAGCCAAATATTTAAGTGTAAAAGATTTATGGTATTAAAAAAATATATAAATATTTTCTTACTTGATTATTTGATTCTCAAATATATAAATTTATTTATCTTTTTTACAAAAATTAAGTTTGAATTCTCCTTCCATAAAAAAAATTTGAAAAAATTTTATACTTGAAGTCAAATTTAGATAAATAACTTGTACTACGTTAAAATAAAATAATATAAAATGACTAAATAAATTCTTTTTTCTTCTATTTGTAATAGCATAAAAATTTGAATTTTATTTAACTTAGTTTTTAGCTTGAGCTAAAGTCAAATTAGCAAAATATGTTGATTTAGTTTTTTCTTTTAAAAAAATGAAGAACGCAGATATGAAATTAACAATGATGATAAAAATAATTTCTCATTCTGATTTGCTTAATTTGGACATGACAAACCTCTTATTACAACCATAGAATCTAAGTTCTATCTGTTCAATTATTTATTTATTCATTTATTATGTTTTTATTTTGTAAATATTTCAAGTTATATTTTTTAAGTTAAAATTTCATATATTAAAGACTGCATTTATAATTGATAAAGTTAATATAACTGTAAATATTTGTATAATTTTATTTTATTAATAAATTTTTTGTAGATCTAAATTAATAATATAAATTTAAATTTAACAGAATTTGATTATGGTATTTGAATTTAAATAAAATCGTTTTATAAAAAATTTTGAGAAAATTTAAATAAAAGGTAAATTGGGTAAGAGTTGAATAATGTGTATTTGTAAATTGTGAAAGTAGTAACTAAATTAACATATTTTGCTAATTTGAGTAAATTTAAATAAAAGGTAAATTGGGTAAAAGTTGAATAATTTTAAAAAAAATGTGTATTTGTAAATTATGAAAGTTGTAACTAAATCAACATATTTAGTCATTTTATATTATTTATTTTAACTTAANTTTTTTTAGAAGGAGAATTCAAACTTAATTTTTGTAAAAAAAATAAATTAATTTACATATTTTAGAATCAAATAATCAAGTAAATATATATATATATATATATATATATTAACACCATAATCTTTTACACTTAAATATTTAGCTTATTAACAAGCATATCAATAATCTATTTAAATATTCTTTTAATTTAGTCCTTCAATATCTCAATTTTATTTAATTTAATCCTTATATTATATATTTTTGTTCAATTGAGTCCTTATGAAATGGTAAAAAATTTTTTTAATCTAACACATCATCATGCCATGTCATCATCTCAATGCCACGTTATCAATATGTGACACGTTGGTGCTGATGTCATCTTTTAACGGTAAAATTGGAAGCTGTTAGGAAAACAAATTAAATTAACACAATTCTCAAAATCAATAGATTAAATTATTTCGATTTTGAGTATAAAGATTAAATTAAATAAAATTAAAAAATATAAAGACTTGATAGATCTTTTGACTATAATTATTTTGTTTAAAAGTAAAATCATGTATGCAACCCCCATTTCCACGTGTCTCATAAACTTTTGCTTACTGACCTTGGAGCGGACGACGTCAACATGACAAACGTAGATACCTACAATCAAGTTTGCGATCTATCACTACAAGACCTAGGGTACTTGTAAATATAACACTTTATTTTCTGAATATAAAGCAGAGTACTCATCAAAACTTTAAAGCACATGATGCTGCTCATTGTGAAAATTGTATCAATGTGGTGAATGGAAGGCCGTCAATCCTCACGCAGGTTTCCGTAAAGACAAGGGAGGAGTTTCAGATTTGCGGTAGGTAGCAGTGGTTCTAATATATCTGCCTCCCTTCGCGGCATCTGTTGAAGCAATGGATTCTAGCTCTATCTCTTCACGTATAAATTGTAAGGCCAAAGCTGCAATATTCCGATTAAAGTTTTCAATTTCTGTGGTTCTAGGAATGGGACGGACATCATTCCCTTGGTGATGGACACAGGCCAATACAAGCTGCGATGGGTTGGCATTCCTTTCTTGCTGCTCTCTTACTAACTTGCTCATAGAGGCGTTTGTTATGCTTGAGATTTTCAGGTTGGAACTTTGGGTAGTTACTGTGACAAATGAAAATTAATTCCAACGATTGTTTCGTCAAACAAAAAGACAATCAGCAGCAAGGCATTCTTTTCTGCAAATGGAACTAATTAATTTGGAATTCACGTTGTGAAATTTATGAATTAAGTCATAATTTTCCTCATCCAAGAAATGTGGAAAAAAAAAAAAAAAAAGGCCATCCATGCAAGTAGTTTCGGTCTGCTAGAGATGACTGGAGCTAAAGCGGGAGGGGGCGTGCTTTCCATCACTGTTTATCTGAAGATTGGTCGAGAGACAGCCCCCTCTATATATCTTGAAAGCTTTCTAATCCGATTCAGATTCAAGGTCTACCACCAACTTTCGAGTAAAATTGGTTGAAAGTCCTTCCAAAGATTGCCACATCACTTCATAAATTTCATCACATTAAGGTAAAGTGTTCCACTTGAGTGATGTAAATTGTGATGCTCTTTTTGTCCCTTTCAAAATTTCTTTTAGTAATGATTTTAAATGGAGACAAAATGTTCCCTAGGTGTTTTTTTCAAAGGACAATCCTATCTCATTACCTAACTTTTTATCATAATTCACTTTAAATCTAATAGTATTAAAAATACACTTAGTTTCAAAATTTTAAACATCACTAATGAATTTTATAAAATTATTAAAATATCCAAAAAATTAAAAAGTCAAAAATATTAAAAAAAAAATCACCTTCAACTTTCAAACTCTCTCCTTCTTATTGGATGAGCCGATTCTGCATTTTTTTTTTGGTTACAAGAGAAACCATCTAGATGCCAGATGAAGTATTAAACTCCAGTGGCTTTGGATTGTCACTTTAATTTTACAAACTTAATTAAATTGTTGTGTTGTGTTTTGGAGCAATCGTTTTGTTTGTTTAGAATGGTGGATAAGACTCTGCTTTTCTTTACATATTTCTACCTAAAGGATTTTTCCACCTATTTGTTCGTTAACTTCAAAGCCTCGGGTAATCAGGCAAAACATTTGGCAACACTTGGATTAAGCACCTACCCACCACCGCCAAGCTTAGTTGCTCCACCAAACCAAATTCGTCCCCTCAATCCTGTTGATTATTGAGGAAGAGACGAAGAATCTGAAAAAAATCTAGAGAAAGTTTTGTCGATTATTGAGAAAGAGACGAAGAATCTGAAAAAAAATCTAGAAAAAGTTAAGAGATGGATAAAGCTCTAATTGTATTGTCTTTTTTTTCAACTTCACATTGTCAGTACAACAGATTTTTTATAGTCAAGTCTTCATGTAAAATCAAAAATATAATAATAACCTTAAACAGTTAGAATATTTACAAATATACCATTGCACATGTCAAAATATAATATCTAACACCCCCCCTCAAGAGAAGCATGGATATTATCTATGCTCATCTTGCCTAACAGATAGGTGAATTGTGCAAGTGGTAGCGCCTTAGTAAAAATGTCTACCAATTGATCCTTAGTAAAAATGTCTGCCAATTGATCCTTAGTAAAAACATGCTAAGGACAAATAACTCCTTCAAGAACTTTATCTCGAATAAAATGACAGTGCAGTTCAGTATGCTTAGTCCTCTCATGAAATATAGGATTTTTACAAATGTGAATAGCAAACTGGTTATCAAAAAATAATGAACTAAAGCAATATGAGAAAAACCAAAATATTTGAGTAGAGACAAAAGCCATATAGCTTCACAACAAGCAGCAGCCATAGCACGATATTCAGCCTCTATTGAACTACAAGCAACAACTGATTGCTTTTTAAATTTCCAATTAAAGAGAGATTTACTAAGAAAAACTCCAAAACCAGTAACAGAACGTCTGGAATCTAAGCATCTAGCCCAATCATTATCAATAAAAACCTTTAGTTGAACATCAGAATCAGAAGCTAGTAAAATACTTTATCCCGGTGCCTTTTTAAGATACTTAAGTACCCAATAAGCTGCCTATAAATGAGTGGTGAGGTTGCATCAAATTGTTTTTGTGATTTTGATTTTAATGATAATTCTGGTAGAAGGATGAGCACCCAGCTGAGTCTTGAGATATTAGATGCCAATGGAAGCAAAGTCCTTGTACAAATTTAATCAGACACCCAATTCCATCGGAAAAGATCGATGAATAGTAAATAGAAAGATCAAATAGATATAAAACTTATGACATGTCATTAGAAAATTAAAACATTAACTAATTAATTGTGGAACTTATATGTCTAATATCAACATTAAATTGTTCAAATTGCATAAAAGAGACTAAATGCCAAATGGATCAAGCACTACTTTCTGCGCTTGGTAGATGCAGTCTTGTACCCACACTTACAACGCTTGTCCCAAGGTGCACGCCAAGTCTTCCCACAACGCCCACTGCTTTTACTTCCGACCCTCACCACCTCCGTAAATAGAGGTGTAGGGGAGGGTGGTTTTATAGCAACTCTTATTTTTTAAAATTTTAAAATTTTATCTTTATAATACTTTTATAACCTATTTTTAGTTTTTTAGAATTTTAGAATTTTATTTCTATAATAATTTTATATTTTTTTCTTTTATTTTATAATTTTTATAACATATCATTATGTCATTTAAATTTATATTTATCTTGCATCTTATGATAAAGTTATTGGAGATAACAAATGACTTTTCAAAAGCTTTACAACTCAAATCTCAAGACATATTAAATGTAATTCGTTTAGTATTGTTATTAAAAAACGTCTCTAACAATTGGGAGAAATGAATGAAACCTTTGTTTGTGTCAGTAAAGAAGTTTTGTGAGAATACGAAATTAAGATTTTTGACATGGAGTTAGATATAAAGGTAAAAGCCGTCTTTAAAAGGATCATAGCACAATTGAACACCATTATTGAGTTGAGTTGTTTTTTTCTGCTATTAACTCACTCTTGTAAGAATTAGATTTTAGATTTATAAGAATATGGTGGAGTTGCTCACTCTTGACATATCCTTGGACTCTTATAATGATTTCAAATTGTTTGATGTTGAAAGTATTTGTAACTTTGTAATTAAATATTATCTTGGTAACTTTACTGAATATGATAATATGTGTTTGAGCTATCAATTGGATCTATTCAAGTTTGACATTCTTCATAATCAAGCTTTGAAAAATGTATTTATACTTTTTGAATTGTGTCAAATGTTAAAGAATACGAGAATATCAAAAGTTTAATTTCTTATTGACAGATTGATGTAGACTCTTCTAGTTTTCAATATAACATCAAAGTGTATAATATTAATTATAAAACTTGTTAAGAACGAGACTCGTAATAAAATTTTAAATGATTTTATTAAAAATTCGAATAATTCAAGATTTTGATATTAATTCAATAATGCCTTCAACTCTATGAAAATATTGTCAAGCTCAATTAAAAATATCCAATTTTAACATGCAATAGTTATAAAAAAATATCTTTATTTTGTACTTAACATGTAATTGGAGTTATTTATATAATTTTTATATGAATTTTTTCCATCTAAATTATTTTATGTTTTTGTTAAACACTAAACTATGGGTGTGACTATTTTATGGACATTGTCTTTACCCCTCAAACACGAATCCTAATTCTGTCACTGATAACGAGGATAGTAGATTCATCTCCATTCCCCTAAAACACCTTGATAATTCCTTTATTTGCCTAGAGCCTTAACCTTGATAATGGAAATTATGTTGCAGTTGCACTAATTGAGATGCCCTTCATGGCTTCCTTCCAAAAACTTTGATGGTTTATAGAAGCTACCACACATATCTGACCATTTCTTTAGATTTATATACATGATTTGTCCCAATTGTACCTACCCAAAATACTAATACCACCACTACCTAAAAATGAGATTAATCACTGAGAGATGTGGGAGAACTATGGACCTAAATAATAATTAGAGAAAAAAACTATACAAGAACAAAGTGATTTTTTGGACTAATCTAGAATCATACTACCAATAACTATACCCAAATAGATTGAACAAATGAACTTCCTTAAAGCGCAGGTACAAATGACTCTAAACAATATTGTAAATTAGATAAGGCGGTATCATCCACAAAACCTCCCAAAATAATGTAATTCAGATAGGTTCTCAAAATTTGAATTGCATATAATTTTTATCTTTATAATTTAAAAAGTAAATTACTACTAATTCCCATATTTTTACTGTTAAACAGGAACGTCCTTTTGTCAATATTTTCATCAAGTGTTGGCATGATAATTAATGTGGATAAAAATTAAATTATGTGATTTTTCTTTTTCATTCTCTCCTTTGTTCTCTCTCTCCCTTCAGCTAGGGGCCAGCCGATGACAGTAAAGGGTCTGCTCTAGCCTTATTGATGCCTTGATGACGATTGGAGCCAAATTAACCCATGTTACCTATTCGACGGGGGAAAGAGATCGAGCTTGGGGCAAATCTGGGCCTCTACCGTTGCCGGCTGCCGCTGACCAACGAGAAAGAGAGGGAGAAAAAGAGAGACGAAAGAAAACAGTAAAAAAAATAAAAAACAAAAGAAAGAAAAACTCTACTTTTTTATAGATATATTTTATAAAATTATAATTTAAAACAAATATTTTTTATTGCACCCTTTTTCAATGTAATATGACTTATGAAATTAAAAAAATATATATATAAAAAAAAAAACTGCTTTGGCTGAGCAATTAGGTACTTGTGTCACGTGACAAGAGTGTGGTCCCAGGGTGAAGAAGAAAATGGTGCCGCCACCGTGTCTAAACTCAGACATGTACAACTTGACCTCTTTTTTTTTTATTATCCAAGCACTAATGAGAGGCCAGTCAATGCTGGCGTTCTAGATTGCAATCGTACAGTGACTTTCTACACATCCCGGAGTCGCCATGGGTGGTAGCTATCGGGTCTTAATGCAATCACTTTCGGGTACAAAATAAAGTATTCCACGATAATCTACGATGATTATTTGACTAAGTCGTTCAACTAAAAATTGCATAATTTTTTATTAGTTTAAGATCAACTTATGTTTAAATATTTAAAGGTGGATCCATCAAAGCGATCAACTCAATCCCTTTTTCAATTAATCTCGTATTTTATATATTAATTATAGAGATACCAGCTTTCCTAATCCATGGGGGATGGTGAGTGGTGACTTCATTGCATTGCTGTCCCACAAATTAAAAATAGAGAAAATGCGATGCTTGTAGATTAAATCTAATTATTACCGTTACCAAAGACCAAAAGAAGGAGACAAATTAATCGAGATTAATCTATTTGTTTAAATGAGTGGGAAGAATTTAATAGGTGAGAAAGAAGCGAAATGAGTGATAGTCACCAAAGCAAATGCCAACTTCTTGTCGGCCAGGGAAACTCTTTTTGAACTCTTGTGGACAGGGTTCATGAACCAGTGTAGCTAGCTCAGTAGAAAATGGGGTCTGCCCATGGGTGCTTTAGCTAATGAATCCATTCAAACAAAAAGATTTTGCACACGTATAACTGAACTAGATAGATTATGACATTAATAATTTAATAATTTTTTGATATTCATCACAATGGTTTATTCTATTGACTACAGTAAATATTGTTTAATCCCCTCTTCAAGTTTTATCTTAAAGCGCAGCTGCTACAGTAAAGAATACATAGTTGGCTCATTTTTTTTTTACTTTATCTTAATCCTATACTCTGGATTATGCAAAACGATAATCAGGGTGAGTATATTAATGCAATTCATAAGCCTAAAAGCTTATGCAAAGAGTAATGAATTAATCCAATGCATACATTCCCTTAAGAAGGGGTTGATCCGCTTGGTGGTTTAATAGCTAGTTGGTAGTAATATTTGGCCAAATTATTATATTCTTCATTGCGGTGAGCAAGTACATGAATCTAGTGATCATCCACCTTCAATTAGTGGGAAGTATAACAAAAACTAAAAAAGAGAGAGCTGCTCATCATGCATGTTGCTTCATCATTTCACACATAAAAATAATAAAAATAACAATAATAATAATTACAATGTTTTAACTTTTTGGAGCTTTGCTTTTAGTTATGTACTTTAGTAGCTTTAGATCGAATATATTAGATTTTCCCAATAAGTTTGAAAACAATTAACTAAACACATATTTACTTAAAAGTAAATTAGTGGTTTGCGAGACTCCATATTAAGCAGAAAACAAATAATTAAGGTGGTAATGGGATTCCTTTTATCTTGTTAATTTCGTTTTTGTTTGTCCATTTCCCAGCAAAATCCATCGGTGGTTCCAAAGCCTTAAGTTACTCATCAAAGGTCGTCTAAAATCTAAGGAAAATTAGGATTAATTAATTGAAAACCTATTGCTTATGGTGTGGGGACGACGGGATCTAGATTGGTCCCATGGATGGGTCACCCACAAAGTAAATGGGCTATTGGTGCAGGTAAAACCATACATAAATAAATAAAATAAATAATAATGTTTAGTGACAAAGGAAGCAACTAATTATTTGATCATTTTGGAATGCACAGTGAGCAATTACCTAGACGTCTTCGTTTCATCCTTTTCTATGCTCATATTTTCTTTAAGTTTTTGTCCAATGAAACCAAATATTAATTTGTTGGGGGGAGAGATTCCTCGTATTATAAAAGAGAAGGAAGCATAGTTGAGATCAAAACATTTCAGAAAGACAGAAACACTTTCTTTTTCTTAACATGATCAAGTCAGGAACATACAATCAAGTTTGCCAGCAATCATCAGAAGACCAAGGATACTTCTGATATAACACCTTATTTACTGACAAACTTTTGCTTAATTACCTTGGAACAGACAATCTGAACATGACACATTTAGATAGCTACAATGTATCACTACAAGACCCGTTGTACTTCTGACAGAATATGTATTCTCGGAATACAAAGTAGAGAGACTCGTGATTTTAAAACACAATGCAAAGTGTTACCTCATCATGAAGATTGTATCAATATGGTAGTCTAAGCCTCATTCAGGTTTCCATGAAGACAAGGGGGGAGTCTCAGAGTCATGGTAGGTAACGAGAACGCCACCGTATCTGTCTCCCTTCACGGTATCTACTGAAGCAATGGATTCTAGCTCAGCCATCTCTTCTGCTGTTAATTTTACGGACAAAGCTCCAACGTTCTGATTGAAGTTTTCAATTTTGGTGGTTCCAGGAATGGGACAGACATCATTCCCTTGGTGATGGACCCAAGCCAATGCAAGCTGTGATGGGGTGCACCCCTTCTTCGCTGCTATCTCATTCACTCGCTCATACAGGCGTTGGTTATGCTCCAGATTTTCAGGTTGGAACCTTGGCAGTGACTGTCACAATTGAATATTCATTTTAAATAATTGTGTCATAAAAGATAAGGATAATCAGCCACGGACCATCATTTTCTGTCAATAATGCAGATAAGTTGATTCAAAACATTTAATCAATGGATCACAGAACACACTTGCATAACTCAAGGGAAAGGGCCTATTAGAGGCAAACTAGGACACAAAGGTATAGTTAGCCCTCTGTTATTATGAAGAAGCTAAAGAAGATTACTACCCAACATGTTTTTGCATTTTGAAAATAAGTTTTCTTGAAAGAGAAGGGGAACAGGTTATGAACATACTCAAATTTCGATTCTTAACTAGTCTACCTTTACCCAAGTCCACAGTTGGAGAATATACACACCAACATGTAAATAAACCCAATTCACATGTAAGTCCCACCAACTTAGAAAGAAAAAGATTGCTAGCATTGAAGCACTTGTAGACTAAATCGGGAGGTCCTCATACGGATTAGGCTAACAAAGAGGAAATGTTTCAGTACAACTTGAGCATTAAAAATATTTAGCCGTCAGATAAAAAGAAAAAAATTCTTGTCATTTCTGTAAACTACTAAACCTTCTTATCCAAGTATTGATCACATTTCATGATTAAGAAAATCTATCATACCATAACATTTGATATGCCTAAAAGAAACAGATGATTAGTATTTCTTATGAAAAATAATACAATTGTGAAAAATAGCTACAAACCTTTCTGAAGTCATCATTGGACAAAGTTTCCACAATTTTAGGCCCTGATGAAAGGAATCCTCTCCCCAGAGGACTGTAAGCAACAATCCCAATTTCAAGTTCTCTAAGAAATTAAAAGGAATCACGCTAGAATAAGATTTCTGAATCACTAATTTTTTTGTAAAAAAAAATAAATTGTTAGTCTTATGGATAAGTAACCTGCAAGTAGGAATGATGTCGGCCTCAACATCTCTAGACCACAAAGACCACTCCAACTGCACAGCAGTTATTGGGTGAACAGCATGTGCCCTCCTAATGGTCGAAGCAGAAGCCTCAGATAAACCTATGTACTTTATTTTACCTTCTTCAACTAGCTTCTTGAGTTCTCCCATCTGGGAAAATAGAAAAGGGCAACAATCAATAAAAAGATCAAGAATTCTCATTTTAACTAGATCATGACAAAGAAAAAAGCAGGGGACGGAAAACAAAACAAAAACAAACCGTGACTTCAATGGGAAGCCGGGTATCAATCCGATGCTGATAATAAAGATCGATACAATCCACACCAAGACGCTTCAAGCTACCTTCACAGGCCGCCCTCACGTAAGCAGGGTCACCACGGATTTCCCTCTTGCCTTCAGTATAGTCAATACCAAACTTAGTAGCCAATTCAACTTTGTCTCTAAAACCATCTTTCAAGGCCTTGCCAATGAGGATTTCATTGGTGTGGGGACCATAAACATCAGAGGTATCAAGAAGGGTAACCCCAGAGCTGATAGCGTGGTGGATGAGAGCGATCATGTCTGCTTCAGGCTTTGGAGGACCATAGAAAGCTGACATCCCCATGCAGCCCAGGCCTTGAGCTGACACTTCCAGGCCTTGAGAACCCAACTTGATCCTCCCAACTTTTGCAGTTGCCATGTTTTACCGGCGAGAGTGAATAGCTAGCTGAAGTTGCGGCTGACAGCGGAGTTCCAGTCAGTGTTGTGTCGAGGAAGTCGCGGTTCTGTGTTAACGGTTAAGCAGTAGGTGTACAGTTGAGGGGAGGCTTAAAAAAACAGGAAAAGTTGAAACCGATGACATAAGGGCCGATGTCATAGTGGCTCAAAAGGACTAAGAGCCTATGGTACATTTGACTGTGGAGCAATTTTTTTTTCTTAATTTACTATATATTGTTTTGAATTCTTTTCAAACAGTACCAAAGAGTTGGGAAGAATTATTTTACAAGTTAGCGGACGGATTATAAAATGAGGGATCTGGAAAGAGGATAATGCATCCAGAATATTATACTTTTTGCCCTTATTAAATATGTGGATTTGTTTGATTATTATTTTGATGACATTGGAAAAGAAAATAATTCTCAAAAATAATGTAATTCAGATAGGTTCTCAAAATTTGAATTGCATATCATATTTATCTTTATAATTTAAAAAGTAAATTACTCATTCCCATATTTTTACTGTTAAACAGAAACGTCCTTTTGTCAATATTTTCATCAGGTGTTGGCATGATAATTAATGTGAATAAAAATTAAATTATGTGATTTTTTTTTCATTTTCTCCTTTGTTCTCTCTGTCCCATCAGCTAGGGGCCAGCAGATGACAGTAAAGGGTCTGATCTAGCCTTATTGATGCCTTGATGACGATTGGAGCCAAATTAACCCGTGTCACCTATCCGGCGGGGGAAAGAGATCGAGCTTGGGGCAAATCTGGGCCTCTACCGTTGCCGGCTGCCGCTGACCAACGAGAAATAGAGTTAGAAGAAGAGAGACGAAAGAAAACAATAAAAAACAAAATAAAAAACAAAAGAAAGAAAAGCTATTAGGTACTTGTGTCACGTGACAAGAGTAATGAAGATAACAATTGCAATTTCCTTTATCCTTAATCCTTTCCTTCTTTATCCTTTCCCATATCTCCTTAATTCTCTCCTTTATCTTCTCAAATTGATATGTACATATCTTCTCAAATTCTTTTAGCCGATAGGTTAGCCAATCCCTTTAGAAATGCTCAGCCAACTCTGGTATCTCAATTCAACTCTTGTATAAATACATGTATTAATAAATAAATATAGATATAGTGAAGAGTTAATTTACTCTTTATGGTATCAAAGCAGGGTACATAAAATTTTTTTAAGTCATGGCAGAGAATGAAGCAAATCAAGTTAATGTGACCTTGGTATCATCTGCAAACGCATCACACAACATTGCAATTGATACTAAGTCCCCATACTTTTTGCATTCATCAGATCATCTTGGCTTAACTTTTGTCACACACCCTCTTAACGAGAATGGTGAAAATTATTTTACCTGGAGGCGCAGCTTTCTAAATGCATTACGATCAAAGAACAAAGCAGGATTCGTAGATGGGACCATAGTCAAACCGGATGTCAATTCCCAAGATTACGACTCATGGGTCCAATGCAATGCTATTGTGCTTTTCTGGTTAATAAATGCACTTGCAAAGGAGATCCAAAGCAGCGCGGCTCATGCGGACACAACTCATGAGGTTTGGGCAGATCTGCAGGAAAGATTCACACAAAGAATGGCTCCACGTATGTACGAGTTGAGACGTGCGATTGCACTATTGCAACAAGAAAAGTCATCAATTTCATCTTATTACGGTAAGCTTAAAACTGTTTGGGGTGAATTACAAGCTTTTAATCCTATTCCTGTATGTACATGTGGTTGCACGTGTGGAGCAGCGAAGAAAATGGAAGATATGCAAGAACAAGAGAAAGTATTTGATTTTCTCATGGGATTAGATGACACCTTCAGCACCGTGAGGTCTCAGATACTTAGCGTTGACCCATTGCCTAGTTTGAGGAAAACATACTCCATAGCAGCGCAGGAGGAAAAACAAAGACAAGTAGCTGTAAATCGAGTCCCAACTGTTGAAGGTGCTGCATTTTTGGCAGGACAGGTGACCAGAGATCAAGCAATGACGTCAAGGCATGCTGTTGCAAATAACAAGAGAAGCCAGAATCGGCGTTTTGAGGAGAAAACATAACTAGTGCATTGCACTCATTGCGCTCATTGCGGAAAGCCCAAGCATACAAAAGAGCAATGTTTTGAAATTATTGGTTACCTAGAAAATTGGAATCGTCGGCCATCAGATCGGAGTCGAAGCAGAGGAGGAAGACGCGTGGATCAGAGTAACAACAGTTCGGCTATTGCAGCCACAATTGGAGACACCAATTCCTCGATCTCAACTTCGGGAATAAAGGCACAACAATAGCAAATTCTTCAAGTGCTTGCTGCGTTGGGTGTGGGCAATACACCAAACCTTCAATCGACATCATAGGTAGCCAATACCACCAATTAGAATGCGGGTAAGAAAGAGAGACACAATGATCCATGGGTCATAGACAATGGAGCCACAGACCACATTACAAAGGATTTGGGCCTTTTCACAAATGTCAAGCACAAGCCTAATTTTCCTCCAATCCAAATACCCAATGAAGAAATGGTCCCCGTACAAGCTTTAGGCCATGTTAAATTGAATAAACAATTGGTCTTGGATCAAGTCTTTGGCATTCCAAATTTTAATTTTAATTTGTTATCTGTTAGCAAATTAACCAAGGATTTGAATTGTGTGCTCACGTTCTAACCTACATTTTGTGTTATACAGGACTTATCTTCGAGGAGGCCGATTGGAGTGGGTAGGGTGCGTGATGGACTCTACTACTTGGAACCAATAAGAGAGGGCAAGGCACTAATGGCAAGTAATATGAGGCATGCAGATATGTGGCATCGGAGACTGGGGCATTTGCCAATGAATCGCTTATCTTTTATTGGGGATTTATCTATTAATGTTAAGGAAAATAAATTTTGTGATGCTTGTTGCAGAGCACGACAACATCGTTTGCCATTTTTTGCCAGTACTTATGAATCTAGTCGAATTTTTGAACTTATTCATTGTGACATTTGGGGAGATTATAAAACTCCATCATTATTTGGGGCTGTTTACTTTCTAACCATTGTTAATGATTACAGTCGGGCCACCTGGGTATATTTGATGAAGCATAAGTCAAAAACACGTGATTACTTACTGCATTTTTACCAATGGCTACGAACTCAATTTAATACACAGGTGAAAATTGTGCGTTCCGACAATAGGATGGAATTCAAACACAGTGATTTACTTACCTACTACAATGAGAATGGAATTGAGCGCCAAAACAAGCTGCACAAACACACCACAACAAAATGGGAGAGTAGAAAGAAAGCACAGACACTTGTTAAAAGTTGCACGAGTGCTACGCTTCCAAGCATATCTACCCATAAAATTTTGGGGTGAATGTGTCCTAACAGCTGCATACTTAATCAACAGAATGCCACTATCAGTTTTGAAGAACAAAACCCCATACGAAATCTTGTTTGGAAGATCACCAACCTACCAACATCTCAGAACTTTTGGATGCTTGTGTTATGGACTCATCACCAACAAGTCACGTGATAAATTTGCACCTTGCTCCAAACCAGGTATTTTCTTGGGTTATCCCCATGGACAAAAAGGGTATCGAATATTCGATATTGAAGATAAGAAAATCTATACTTCACGTGATGTGCAATTTTTTAAGAATATTTTCCCTAGTGCATTGACCAAAGGAAGCAATGAAATTGATGGGTCTCCAACAACACACATACTGGCATCTTGGACTTCAACAAATCCTAATATCCAAGTTCACACTTCTGATGAATCATTCATGTGTTCTTATCTGAACCCATTTGATAAATTAGCGCAAGGATCGAGTATGATCGAGTCACACGGAGACAGTGGGGGCCATCTTGAAACTGAGCCATGCGAGTCATATGATACAGCTAGATCTGGCGAATTAAATGATACAGGCACGTTAGACGAGATTGGACAACATCATTCATTAAGCAATGAAGAGTGTACCATTGATGCAAATGGGTCACTTAGGCAGCAAATAGAGCAACCAAGTACTGCTCCTGGTACTACTGTTATAGTAGATACTTCAGTAATGACAAGAAAAAGAGCTCGTCAGATTCCTAGAAAACTAACAGATTATGATTTTGCCTTGCCTCCCTCTCTCACATCGTCCTTTTCAACGTACACTCCCACACCCAAGGCCAACTCTACGGTATATCCTCTTTCACAATTCATCTTTTATTCTTAATTTTTACGTGATCACAATGCTTTTTTGGCGGCCATCCTTTCAACCGATGAGCCAACTAATTTTCATTAGGCAATAAAACATACTCATTGGCGGGATGCTATGGCAAAAGAAATCTCAACCTTAGAAGAAAATAAAACATGGGTTTTGAGTAAGTTACCACTTGGGAAGCCAGCAATCAATTCTAAATGGGTGTACAAAATTAAGTACAACCCAGATGGAAGTGTGGAACGATATAAGGCTCGTCTAGTTGCTAAAGGTTATACTCAGATAGAAGGGGTAGACTTTCATGAAACTTTCGCACCGGTGGCTAAACTAGTGACTGTCAGATGCTTGCTTGCGGTAGCTTCAGTACAGAATTGGGAATTACATCAACTGGATGTCAACAATGCATTTCTCCATGGAGACCTAAACGAGGAAGTTTATATGAAGGTTCCACAAGGATTCACTCGAAAGAGGGAGCAACGTGTTTGTAAGTTGCAGAAATCTTTATATGGACTTAAACAAGCCTCGAGAAATTGGTATTAAAAATTCACTACAGCCTTGTTAGCCATTGGTTTTTGTCAATCTGGTGCAGATCATTCGCTTTTCTTGTTTCATCGAGGGCCAGCTTTCATTGTTGTTCTGATATATGTAGATGATGTGATAATCACAGGGAACGATTTAGACCGTATTGTCAAACTAAAGCGTTATTTGGACAAGAAGTTTCGCATCAAAGATCTTGGAAAATTGAAATATTTTCTTGGCATAGAAGTTGCTCGTTCTCCTTCTGGCATAGTTTTAAGCCAGCACAAGTACGTATTGGATATTTTGTCCAAATGTGATTTAATGGGCAGCAAGCCTTCATCCTTTCCAATAGACCAACAACACAAGCTTGCATCTAACACTGAGCCTCTTTGTTCTAACCCTGAGCTTTATCGACGACTTGTTGGACGCCTGCTTTATCTCACTATCACAAGGCCAGATATTAGTTATGTTGTGCACTTATTTAGTCAATTTATGCATAATCCTCGGCAACTACACTTAAATGCAGTTTTTTGTGTGCTTCGATATCTCAAGAATGCTCCAGGTCAAGGACTCTTGTTACCTTCCAATAATTCATTGTCTCTTCGGGCATATTGTGACGCAGATTGGGCAAGATGCCCTACCACCCGTCGATCTACTACTGACTACATTATATTTCTTGGGTCATCACCAATCTCATGGCGATCCAAGAAACAGACAGTTGTTTCACGCTCATCTACAGAAGCAGAGTATAGAGCAATGGCCACTATTTCTAATGAAATCATTTGGTTAATACAATTACTACGAGACCTACAAGTGCCTTGTTCTAATCTAGTTCCACTTTTTTGTGATAATCAAGCTGCCATCCACATAGCTGCAAATCCAGTTTTTCATGAACGTACGAAACACATAGAAATTGATTGTCATTTTGTTCGCCAGCATATTCAATCTCAAACTTTGATTCCTCAACTTATCACTTCAAAATTTCAGCTAGCAGATATTTTTACTAAGGCACTTGGGCGTGACCATTTTCATGAGTTACTTAGCAAGTTGGGTACTTCAACTCTTCACACTCCAACTTGAGGGGGAGTAATGAAGATAACAATTGCAATTTCCTTTATCCTTAATCCTCTCCTTCTTTATCCTTTCCCATATCTCCTTAATTCTCTCCTTTATCTTCTCAAATTGATATGTACATATCTTCTCCAATTCTTTTAGCCGATAGGTTAGCCAATCCCTTTAAAAATGCTCAGCCAACTCTTGTATCTCAATTCAACTCTTGTATAAATACATGTATTAACAAATAAATGCAGATATAGTGAAGAGTTAATTTACTCTTTAAAGAGTGTGGTCACAGGGTGAAGAAGAAAATGGTGCCGCCACCGTATCTAAACTCAGACATGTATAATTTGATCTCTTTTTTTTTTATTATCCAAGCACTAACGAGAGGCCAGTCAATGCTGGCTTTCTAGATTGCAATCATACAGTGACTTTCTACACATCCCGGAGCCGCCATGGGTCAGGCATGTGGTAGCTATCGGGTCTTAATGCAATCATTTTCGGGAACAAAATAAATTATTCCACGATAATCTACGATGATTATTTGACTAATTCGTTTAACTAAAAATTGCATAATTTTATATTAGTTTAAGATCAACTTATGTTTAAATATTTAAAGGTGGATCTATCAAAGCGATCAACTCAATCCCTTTTTCAATTAATCTCGTATTTTATATGTTAATTAGAGAGATACGAGCTTTCCTAATCCATGGGGGATGGTGAGTGGTGACTTCATTGCATTGCTGTCCCACAAATTAAAAATAGAGAAAATGCGATGCTTATATGTTAAATATAATTATTACCGTTACCAAAGACCAAAAGAAGGAGACAAATTAATCGAGATTAATCTTTTTGTTTAAATGAGTGGGAAGAATTTAATAGGAGAGAAAGTAGCGAAATGAGCGATAGTCACCAAAGCCAATGCCAACTTGTTGTCGGCCATGGGACTGGCCAGGGAAAATCTGTTTGAACTCTTGTGGACAAGGTTCATGAACCAGTGTAGCTAGCTCAGTAGAAAATGGGGTCTGCCCATGGGTGCTTTAGCTAATGAATCCATTCAAACAAAAAGATTTTGTAGACGTATAACTGAACTAGCTAGATTATGACATTAATAATTTAATATTTTTTTTATATTCATGACAATGGTTTATTCTATTGACTGCAGTGAATATTGTTTAATCCCCTCTTCAAGTTTTATCTTAAGGCGCAGCCGCTACACTAAAGAATATATAGTTGGCTCAATTTTTTTTTAATTTTATCTTAATCCTATACTCTGGATTATGCAAAACAATAATCAGAGTGACTATATTAATGTCAATTTAGAAGCCTAAAAGCTTATGCAAAGAGTAATGAATTAATCCAATGCATACATTCCCTTAAGAAGGGGTTGATCAGCTTGGTGGTTTAATAGCTAGTTGGTAGTAATATTTGGCCAAATTATGATATTCTTCATTGCGGTGAGCAAGTGCATGATCTATTTATCATCCACCTTTTAATTAGTGGGAAGTATAATAAAAACTTTAAAAGAGAGAGCTGTTCATCATGCATGTCGCTTCATCATTTCACACATAATAATAATAATAATAATTACAATGTTTTAACTTTTTGCAACTTTACTTTTAGTTGCGTACTTTGGTAGCTTTAGATCGAATATATTAGATTTTCCAAATAAGTTTGAAAACAATTAACTAAACACATGTTTACTTAAAAGTTAATTAGTGGTTTGTGAGAGTCCATGGTAAGCAGAAAACAAATAATTAAGGTAGTAATGGGATTCCTTTTATCTTGGCAATTTCGTTTTTGTTTGGCCATTTCCCAGCAAAATCCATCGGTGGTTCCAAAGTCTTAAGTTCCTCGTCCAAGGTCTAAAATCTAAGGAAAATTAGGATTAATTAATTGAAAACCTATTGCTTAGGGTGTGGGGACAACAGGATCTAGATTGGTCCCATGGATACATAAATAAATAAATAATAATGTTTAGTGACCAAGGAGGCAACTAATTATTTGATCATTTTGGAATGCACAGCGAGTAATTACCTGGCCGTCTTCGTTTTATCCTTTTCTATGCTCATATTTTCTATAAGTCTCTGTCCAGTGAAACCAAATATTAATTTGTTGGGGGAGAGATTCCTCGTATTATCAAAGAGAAGGAAGCATGTTTGAGATCAAAATGTTTGAGAAAAACAGAAACACTTTGTTTTTCTTAACATGATCGAGTCAAAAACATATACGGAAGTGTATTAGTCGATTTCAGGAAAAATCAAAATCGATGAAATTGATGAAAAATTTCAATAGACCGAAACTGATCTATTACAATGAAAAACCGATCAATTGAAGTCAACCTCAATTTCAATTGGTTGAAATTTTAAGTAGACCTAGACTTAAATAGTCCAAAGTTAGTAAAAGTTGAAAATTTTGTGTTGGGCTTAGATTTAAAAGTGTGTGAAATCTATATTTTTAATTAAAATCAAACCCATGTAACCATGTTTAAATAATTAGTCTAACCCATGAAATTTATTTTTAACCATATAAGTAAACACTATATAATTTTTTAATAAAAATAATAAACATCGCATTATTATTTATAAGAATGTAAAATCAATAATTTATTTTTTTTAAAAATAATAAACATTATATATTAAATTGATTAACAAAAATATTAAATAAAATAAAAAATTTTCATAAATTATACCTAATATAATTTAGTAATTTATGTAATGTAATTAATCTAAATTCAAGAAATACACTATAAATTAATCCCTCTAGGGTTTGAGGAGCGAGTTTCTGATAAGGGCTTGATGTTGAAGGATTGGGCACCTCAACTACGGATATTGGCTCACTCCTCTGTTGGGGGTTCTTAACTCACTATGGTTGGAGTTCAATTATCGAGGCACTTAAGTTTGGTCGGCCTTTGATCTTGTTTTTCGGGGCAAGCTCGAATCAGGGGTTGAACGTTAGGTTGTTGAGTGGCAAGAAGGTTTCCTCGGTTTTTTTATCGGTTCGGTTCGGTTGGGGAGAGTGCCCTCAGTGCTGAACCGCGATGGTCCCAAGACCGTCAGTCACAACCGACACCAGCAACCACCATCGAATAACTGAGCCGGCGGTTGCTATTGTAATCAGTTCTGATCGGTTGCTCGGTTGTAACCGACAGATGCTCTGTCCTAGAAACGCACAATCAAGTTGCCAGCCATCATCAGAAGACCAAGGATAGTTCTGATATAACACCTTATTTTCTGACAAACTTTTGCTTAATTACCTTGGAACAGACAATCTGAACATGACACACTTAGATAGCTACAATCTATCACCACAAGACCCGTTGTACTTCTGACAGAATATTTATTCTCGGAATACATAGTAGAGAGACTCGTGATTTTAAAACACAATCCAAGGTGTTGCCTCATCATAAAAATTGTATTTTGCTTAATTACTTAGGAACAGACAATCTTAACATGACACACTTCGACAGCTACAATCTATTACCACAAAACCCGTTGTACTTGTGACAGAACACTTACTCTCATAATACAAAGTGGAGAGACTTATGATTTTAAAACACAATACAAGGTGTTACCTCACATGAAGATTGTATCAATATGGTAGTATAAGCCTCATTCAGGTTTCCATGAAGACAAGGGAGGAGTCTCAGAGTCATTGTAAGTAGAGATACCTTCACCATATCTATCTCCCTTCACGGCATCTGCTGAAGCAATGGATTCTAGCTCAGCCATCTCTTCAGCTGTTAATTTTACGGACAAAGCTCCAATGTTCTGATTGAAGTTTTCGATTTTCGTGGTTCCGGGAATGGGACAGACATCATTCCCTTGGTGATGGACCCAAGCCAATGCAAGCTGTGATGGGGTGCACCCCTTCTTCGCTGCTATCTCATTAACTTGCTCATACAGGCGTTTGTTATGCTCCAGATTTTCAGGTTGGAACCTTGGTTGTGACTGTCACAATTCGATATTCATTTCAAATGATTGTGTCATAAAAGATAAAGACAATCAGCCACAGACCATCAATTTCTGTAAGTCATACAAGTTTGTCGATTCAAAACATTTAATCAATGGATCACAAGACACACTTGCATAACTTAAGGGAAAGGTGCTTATTAAAGGCAAACTAGCTAGGACATAAAGGTAAAGTTAGCTGTCAGCCCTCTGTTATTAAGAAGAAGCTAATGAAGATTTACTACCCAACATGTTTTTACATTTTGAAATTAAGTTTTCTTGAAAGAGAAGGGGAACAGGTTATGAACATACTCAAATTTGGATTCTTAACTAGTCTACCCTTACCCAAGTGCACAGTTGGAGAATATACACTTAGACAGTACACACCAACATGTAAATAAACCCAATTCACATGTAAGTCCCACCAACTTAGAAAGAAAAAGATTACTAGCATTGAAGCACTTATAAATCGGGGCTTCTTCATACGGATTAGGCTAACAAAGAGGAGATGTTTCGGTACAACTTGAGCATTAAAAATATTTAGCCGTCAGATATAAAAAATTCTTGTCATTTCTGTAAACTACTAAACTTTTTTATGCAAGTATTGATCACATTTCATGATTAAGAAAATCTATCATACCATATAACATTTGATATGCCTAAAAGTAACAGATGATTAGTATTTCTTATGAAAAAAAATGCAATTGTGAAAAATAGCTACAAACCTTTCTGAAGTCATCATTGGACAAAGTTTCCACAATTTTAGGCCCTGACGAAAAGAATCCTCTCCCCAGAGGACTGTAAGCAACAACCCCAATTCCGAGTTCTCTAAGAAATTAAAAGGAATCACACTAGAATAAGATTTCTAAATCACTAATTTAAAAAAAAAAAAAAGAATTGTTAGTCTTATGGATAAGTAACCTGCAAGTAGGGATGATGTCGGCCTCAACATCTCTAGACCACAAAGACCACTCCAACTGCACAGCAGTTATTGGGTGAACAGCATGTGCCCTCCTAATGGTCGAAGCAGAAGCCTCAGATAAACCTATGTACTTTATTTTACCTTCTTCAACTAGCTTCTTAAGTTCTCCCATCTGGGTAAATAGAAAAGGGCAACAATCAATAAAAAGATCAAGAATTCTCATTTTAACAAGATCATGACAAAGAAAAAAGCAGGGGACGGAAAACAAAACACAAACAAACCGTGACTTCAATGGGAACCCTGGTATCAATCCGATGCTGATAATAAAGATCGATACAATCCACACCAAGACGCTTCAAGCTACCTTCACAGGCAGCCCTCACGTAAGCAGGGTCACCACGGATTTCCCTCTTGCCTTCAGTATAGTCTACACCAAACTTAGTAGCCAATTCAACTTTGTCTCTAAAACCAGCTTTCAAGGCCTTGCCAATGAGGATTTCATTGGTGTGGGGACCATAAACATCAGAGGTATCAAGAAGGGTAACCCCAGTGCTGATAGCGTGGTGGATGAGAGCGATCATGTCTGCTTCAGGCTTTGGAGGACCATAGAAAGCTGACATCCCCATGCAGCCAAGGCCTTGAGCTGACACTTCCAGGCCTTGAGAACCCAACTTGATCCTCCCAACTTTTGCAGTTGCCATGTTTTACCGGCGAGAGTGAATAGCTAGCTGAAGTTGCGGCTGACAGCGGAGTTCCAGTCAGTGTTGTGTCGAGGAAGTCGCGGTTCTGTGTTAACGGTTAAGTAGTAGGTGTAAAGTTGAGGGGAGGCTTAAAAAAACAGGAAAAGTTGAAACCGATGACATAAGGGCCGATGTCATAGTGGCTCAAAAGGTCTAAGAGACTATGGTACATTTGACCGTGGAGCCATTTTTTTTTCTTAATTTACTATATATTGTTTTGAATTCTTTTCAAATAGTACCAAAGAGTTGGGAAGAATTATTTTACCAGTTAGCCGACGGATTATAAAATGAGGGATCTGGAAAGAGGATAATGCATCCAGAATATTATACTTTTCGCCCTTATTAAATATGTGGATTTGTTTGATTATTATTTTGATGACATTGGAAAAGGAAATGGTAAATAAAGTCCCCATTTTTACATCAGACTTTCTTTTACGTGGACAATCTCAACATGACAAACTTAGATACCTACAGTCAAGTTTGCCATCAATCACCACAGGACCTATGATTCTTCCAATATAACACTTTATTTTCCAAACATAAAGTAGAAAACTCACCAAAATTTTAAAGCACATCACTCTGGCATTACATTAGCTAAGTCGATAACTCATGATGAAAATTGTACCAAAGTGGTGAGTGAGTGGAAGGGCCTGAATCCTCATACAGGCTGTCCAGAAGACAAGGGAGGAGTTTCAGATTCATGGTAGGTAGCGAAAGTTCCAATATATCTGTCTCCCTTCACGGCATCTGCTGAAGCAATGGATTCTAGCTCAGCCATCTCTTCAGGTGTTAGTTTCAAGGCAACAGCTGCAATGTTCTGTTTGAAGTTTTCGATTTTGGTGGTTCCAGGAATGGGACAGACATCATTCCCTTGGTGATGGATCCAGGCCAATGCAAGCTGTGATGGGGTGCATTCCTTTCTTGCTGCTATCTTATTAACTTGCTCATAGAGGCGTTCATTATGCTTGAGATTTTCAGGTTGGAACCTTGGTAGATACTGTCATAAATGAATATCCATTACAATGATTGTGTCATCAAACAAAAAGACAATCAGCAGCAGGGCATTAGTTTCTGCAAATGGTACAATTTTGGAATTCAAGTTGTTTTTAGCTAATTTAATTTCAAGATTTAGTTCTCAGCTCATGCCATAGTTAGTTGTCAAAATAGACCTCACTTTATTTAATTGCCCAACAACAGAAAAGATCTTGTATTTTATCTTCAAATGATGCTGTTTAATTTCAATACAAGACTAAATGCACTTTTCAAACTGATTTCAATGCAATCCTAAGTCTTAAACAAGTAGCTATCCAGTCATTAACTTTACTTTTTTGAAATTAGGACTATTGCTCATTACCTAATTTAAACATCACTTGGTAATTAAGTTCGAAAAAGCTAGACACAAAATTCCCAAATACATGTTGCAGTTGTACCGTCATTGATGACACATGCCACATCTCAGATGAAGTAGATACACAAGCTTCAATAAGTTTTTATTTGAAAATTGAAAGATGCTTTAGACAGTCGTAAAACTATTGCCATAGTAGAAACTTCACCTTCACGATATTGATAAATTGACCACAAGAGAGAACTTAGATAACTAAAGGGGAGGACTGTGCTACAGGCAAATTAGGACATTAAGGTGGTTAACTGTGTGCCAGTAAGAAGTTCAATGAAGATTACCGCCCAATATGTTTTCCATATTTCTGAGAAGAATATCCTTTGTGGGATCATGAAGCTTGACATTCAGGCAGAAGATCTCTATTTCAGAATAGGCTAACAAAGATGAAAATCTAGCAGAGCAACGTAGCTGTCGAATCTAAAACATCTAATGTTTCTTTATGCCTGTATTGATGTAGATTTTCTCTAGAAATTGATCAACATTTTTGTCACCAACAAAAAAAAAAATTATAGAACAAGTTTCATACTATAAATTTTGATATGCCTAAAAGTAACAGATAGTTATTTCTAGTGCACAATTGCTACTGTAAAATAACTACAAACCTTTCTGAAGTCATCATTTGACAAAGTTTCCACCATTTTAGGCCCTGATGACAAGAATCCTCTTCCCAGAGGACTGTAAGCAACAATCCCAATCCCAAGTTCCCTAAAAAATTAAAAGGGATGAGATGACACTACATTAGGATTGGAAATCACTAATTATTCAAAAATAACTAACCTGCAAGTAGGAACTATTTCTTCCTCAACGTCCCTGGACCACAATGACCACTCCAACTGCACTGCAGTTATTGGATGAACAGCATGTGCCCTTCTAATGGTTGA
Organism: Theobroma cacao; assembly: GCF_000208745.1. NCBI lineage: Eukaryota > Viridiplantae > Streptophyta > Magnoliopsida > Malvales > Malvaceae > Theobroma > Theobroma cacao. The sequence continues at coordinate 25,302,074 of NC_030853.1, read as the reverse complement.
AGCAGAAGCCTCAGATAAACCAATGTACTTTACTTTACCTTCTTCAACTAGTTTCTTAAGTTCTCCTATCTGGGTGTCAATCAATACCAAAATCAAGAACTCTCATTTTTCTTTAAAAGAAAAGCAACTAGAGACGGAGCAAAACAAAAGACAAAACAAACCGTGACTTCGATAGGCACCCTGGTGTCAATACGATGCTGATAATAAAGATCAATACAATCCACACCAAGACGCTTCAAGCTACCCTCACAAGCCGCTCTCACAGAAGCAGGGTCACCACGGATTTCCCTTTGGCCTTCAGTTAAGTGAATACCAAATTTAGTAGCCAACTCAACTCTGTTTCTGACACCAGCTTTCAAGGCCTTGCCAAGAAGGATTTCATTAGTATGGGGACCATAAACATCAGAGGTGTCAAGAAGGGTAACCCCAGAGTTGATAGCATGATGGATGAGAGCAACCATGTCAGCTTCAGGCTTTGGAGGACCGTAAATTGCTGACATCCCCATGCAGCCAAGACCTTGAGCTGATACTTCCAGGCCTTGAGAACCCAGCTTGATCCTCCCAACTTTTGTTGCTGCCATTGTTTTTCTATCGAAATTTGGCTGCCGAATAGCGGTTAATTAGAGTGAATAGCCGAAGCTGCGGGAACAGTTCCAGGAAGTGTAGAGTTAGCAACATGGGGTAAATTTATACCAGTATCACTGAAAGGTAAGGAAGGTGACGTAAATAACAGGGAAACTATGAAACCGACGGAATTGCCGATGCTATCATGTCTCAGAAACCGAAAGACGTTAGTAACTATGTTTTATGGAAACTTTTCATTTCTTTGTTGTTGTTGTTTGAATCCTTTTGCCGGTGAAGTAGACAAATAGTACGACATAGGTAGGAAATAGTAACTGCAAGCACTGAAAAAGTTATTGCAAAGTACGGAGAATCGAGGGAGCAGAAAATGGACTCAACTTCTAAGCCCTCTGCACCTTTGAAGGACATTCATAAATGAATTCTATAGAAGGAATCATAAGTGATGTCTCATAAACATACGATCGGGTTTCATTAATGGAAAAAGTGGCAAATTTAATATGCTAGTGTTAATATGAATTTCTCTTGAGTTTTACACATCAAGATATGTTAAGTTGAAGGGATTAATTATTGTGACTTGTGAAGCAAATTTGAAGCAGATGAATGTCATCTGATTTTGTTACTTGCAGATAATAATTTCGGCAATTATATTCTTATTAGATAGAAAACAAATGCAACGACTTGGAATCAATTATGTGAATGGTCAAAATGCTAAGGCCATTGTCTTCCAAATCAATGCAAGTTTAGCAGGTTAAACATTAATCATTGGGTATTGTTTTTTATTTCGTTTTGTCAATATTATTTTGTGAGTAAAGATCCATTTAATTCGATTACAACAACGGTGTCTCACTAATTAACTTTCTTTTAAAGTTTTTATGCGTTTAAAAGTATTTAATTCAATAGTTGATGTATATATTTGTCTATTTTGATAATAAGTGATTTTAGATTAAAGTCATATTGCAACTTTTCATTAAAAATAAAATTCGGATTCATGACTATTATGAGATGTGCACTTCTTGATTCAATTTGTTTTTGGAGATTGAGTAATTTGTTTATTTGGATTTTCAATAAAAAATGAAAGAAAAAGTAAAAGAACAAAAAAAAAAATAGTGATGCAACCTATCATCATACATGTATAATTTAATTAATGCCCATTGGAATCACATCATTACACTTAGTTCATAATTTGCTTTGTACCAAATTTTATGAGTGTGATGGCGAAAAAAATAAGTTACTATAAATAGTTCCTTGCATATCCAGACTAGGTAAGGATTGAGTAAATTATTGCTATTGTCCCAACTTGTCTGAGGTGCTTCGTGGTGGTGGAACATGCTTTATCATTTGTCTGTGTTTAGAGCTGGCTTTGTGGCTGTTAGGTGGCTGTGTTCCGAGTCCAGCACTGTGCGCTAGTGCTTTACCGTAGTGAGAGGGGCTTGCAAATGATTTCAGCTTACTGGGTCCATTTCCCTGATGTTTTGAATTGCTGTTAAGTGTTAGAACACACCTGCAGGTTGTAATCTGCCATAACAAGTCTCCTGCTAATGTTCTCTGCTACAGACTTGCACCAGCACTTTGTATCTCTGCCGGACTGGACACATAACATCTTGCTTTTTTCTTGAGAAAAAAAAAATAAAGTAAGGAGCTTGTGGGAAGATTGTAAGATTGTTTAAATACAAAGTATTTGTCACGACCCGGAACCTCTCTCGGGTCCATGACAACCGCCGCAAAGTCTCTGTAAACTTTCATTACCCGGTATATCCACACCGAAACCTCGCAAGGCTCTTGCATTAGTTTTTCACTTCCCTTGTGAGCAATAGTTACTAAATATCGAGTTTTAAGATAATATAAACTATTTTAGATCAAAAACAATCACAATAAAATTTTCGTCACACAGGGTATTTTGGTCATTTTTATCAGAAAATTTCGAAACCTGATAAAGATACAACGTATGGTAGAAAAATATCCACTGCCGATTAAAAATAAATTTTTGTAATCTAAATCATTCATTTAGAGTGAAAAGTTGGTTAATTAAACTAAATAAATATTTGATAATATATTTCATTTTCTTATAAAACAATTTTTATAGAACTATACATAAATAATTTTTGTAGTGTGAGAATAAAATAAATTCATATATACTACAATTTACAAAGTTATAATGTACAATAATAATTACAATAACAAGTGGCCTCTAAGTACACCAAGTATTGATGATAGTAACCTACTGTCTATGAGATAGAGGGGTCAACTGGAATCCTCGACAAAATCGGATATCTACAAGCTACCACAGGCCTGAAATGTTTGGAAAGGAGGTGAGTGAGATTTTGCAATCTCAATGAGTAAACAGACATTATCATAAATATCTAAAGGGGAGTAAAATTGAGGCAAGTTTAAACAACAAATCACAAACGATTTCATAAGGTTTTCAATTTCTTTCTTAAACCATAAAACATTTATAATTTACCAAAACAGTTGTCAAGGCTTATAACCTTTATTAAAAACATGGCTCAAGCCAAAATCTAGTCATCGGGGATACCTTGGCCGAGGCATCTAATCGAGTCTGCCAAGGTTGTTAAGATATTTACATGTTAAACACATTCTAGTTTTGAAAACAAGTCGTTCCTTGGCGTTGACCGAATTACACATTCACGTGGGGGTTTGACGTGAATTGAACTCTAACACTACCCCGTGAGTTACCCTCCTCGCCTCTACAACCGGAGTAACTATGAAACCGGGTTTACCGTGCCCCTATAATAGGCAGTCCACGAAAACCCGTCACTACAGTGACTAAACCCACCAATTTTAATATAATTTCGACAGTATAACGCGACTTTTATTTATTTATCCAGTTTGCATAGTAAAAGATAGCTTACATTCTATTCCCAATGCAATTATAAAATATAGCCACATATACTCATATATCATATGCCATTCATAAGAAAATATATTTTTCAAGACAATTGGTAGCCTTCAATTACTCAATTTCATAATCAACACAATATATTTTTATTTGTCACATTTATTTCTAAAACATCAAAAATCCCGTTTTAATCTCGTTTTCATTTCATAAAATACATAAAGAGCATTTAAAAATAAACTCTAGATAATTTACAATAATAATAGGTTTACTCACCTTTTGTACAAATTAATTGATTTTTAAGTGCCCCGATCACTGTTCGTCGGGTACGACTTCCTTACCTTTACCGGAAGGTTCTCCTCCTAAACATATTGCAAAATTTATCCAATTCATCACATTGATGCTAAATCACTATATAATTGACTTAAATCCTATACTAATGCATGGTATGAAATGCAATAGCCTAAAACGACTTAAACGCATTATTAACCTATTTTTGACACTTTACTCGATAAATTGCTAACGAGCTCCATTTTAGCTCTAAATCGTCCCATTCTCTCTCCAACATTTCTAACCATTAAATATCAGCCAATAACCTTCTAAAATCACCAAAATCAGTTTACTTTCCTCCTTGAAAAATTCGGCCAAAAATGGGACATTAACTCGGTAAATTTTTTACTTTGTTTTTCTATCACATTTAACCATTTTTCATCATTTTCTCTTCATTTCTTTTAGAATAAAAATCAGTTCATCATCATTGTACATCAATGCATATTCAGCCAAGGGTGGCTATTGTGAAAATTTCATGTTTTTTTGCCCAATTTAATTTCTATACACATTTAACTAACTAAAACTACCAATTTAACTAAAAATCAAAACCTAAAAATTTCAAGTTCCTCCCCTATGAATTTCGGCCAGCCCTTGATGTCACTTTTAGATCTTTCTCCTCAAGCATGCTAAATGGAAACAAAGGCATAGGAAAGGTAGAAATCAAGCTAAAGTCCAAAAATCTTACCGTTAGACACGTAAACGAGCGAAAAACGCGAATTCCCTTTTAAATTTTCTTGTTTCTCTTTGGTTTTTCTTTTTTTCTTCCTTTCCTCTCTATTTTCTCTCTTGTTCTCCCTTATGGCCGACCATCACTTAAAATGGGGTTTAAATGGCCCGACTTTTCATTACAATAATATTAAATCATTAAAAAGTGTCATGTGTCACTTTCCCATTAGCCCATTTTTAAAATTTCGTCTTTTAAACTTCAAATTTTCACCACTTAACATACCATAGTTGTTCATACCAAAAATAAATAAATCCTACGATTTTGACAAGTTTTTGGTGATGAAAATTACGGTTTTTACCCCAGGACAACAAAATTACCTTTTTACCCCTATGTTCCGAAAATTGCCGAAATTGAAAATTTTCACTTCCTATCATTAAATTATACTCCAAAAAGTTAATCTGGGTCAAAAATTTCACTCCATGATCAAATTATTATCTTAGATAGCAAAATGACGATTTTACCTCTGAACATCAAAATTTTAAAATTTTCTCCAAATGAATCCTTGAACTCCGAACAATCATTTTTAGTCATTTTTGGACTATAAAATATTAAATTTCATTCTACGATTCCTATTTGAACTAGTTCGAGGTTAAATCAACTCAAGTATACTGTTAGGTACAATACCGGGTTTCGTCTATTCTTAAGAACTTTCCTAGCGTAATAACATGCTACTCAGTGTATGTATGTCATGACATGTGTTTATAGGATCGGGTTTTACAGTATTAATGTGTGAAAAGGACATAATTAATTAACCTCACCTAAATAACTTATACAAACATGTCTGCACTGCATAACCAGAAACAATACATCAAGTCTATATTCTATATGTTTTATGGGCTTGAGGTCATGTAAAAGAATCACAAAGTTTTTGGTAAAATCTGAATTATCTTTAACATCTTTAATCTGAAAGTCAAAATGAAAGGAAAAATGGAAATTTCAATAAAAATTATTAATGAGGTGTAAAGAAAAGAGTTTCGGTTGCATATAAATTCAAACAGGCATGCAATGTTGAGAAATTGGATTGGTTGGTAGTGTGAGCATCCAAAGCTTGGAAAGTGAAGCTTTATGATACTTGACGCATCTTTTACCGATCATTGGCTGCCATTTGGGCTTTGAATTTTGATGGAGTCATGAGGTGGTGATGTTGGAGGCTATGTACATTTTGCCACACTGGGATTTGCTTGAAGCTTTATCTTCAATGATGAAATACATAACAGTTAAGTGACTATCAACGTGACCCTGAAGCATGCAATTCTTCAAAGCTTACTTGCGTTTCATGTGCCTTTGATGCAAGCATATACCGTCATTGTTCTTCTTCTTCCGCCAAATTATATAATTAACTTGTTTTATGATGTAGCCCCCAAACACTTAAGTTCCAACAAATGAACCCAACTAATTGCACACATGGCCCCTCTCCTCAATCAGTCTCCATTGAATCTGTTGAGATATCAATCCAAAATCTCATCAAAAGCTGGTACAAAAGGCAGAGATGGCAACACTTTTTCAACCCAAGATTAGAACTAGTAGTGTCATCAAGCAGAGCACCCTGGAGAACTCACTTGGCTAAATTCCTAGAATCAACCCAACTTCGCATCGTTGCAATATCATTGCTTCTTCTAGACCTAGTCCTCACCATTCTTGAGCTATCCTCCACTATACTTTCCTGTTCACCCAAGAACAGTAGTATTAACATAGATAAAGCTTGGTACCATTGGGTAGGAATTTCCATCCTGGCGCTGCTTTCTGCCAAGACAGTGGCTCTTGCTGTGGGGCTTGGCAGTGCCTTCTTGAGACGGCCAGGCTATCTTGTCGATGGCATAGTTGTTGTCGGGGCATTGCTTTTGGAGGCATTATTGGAGAGGAAAGGAGGAGGTTTGCTTGCGATTGTGAGTTTGTGGCGTGTTGTGAGGGTGGTAGAAAGTGCCATGGAGTTGAGTGATGAGGCCATTGAAGCACAGATTGAAGGGATCGTTTGCCAGTTCGAGGCACTCCGAGAGGAGAATACGAGGCTTTTGGAGACCATTGCCCAAAAGGATCAGATAATAGAGACTCTAGAGAAAGAACTGGATGAATATAGGCAGGCATGATTGCGATCAGAGTCCAATGTCCTGAACAAAAGTATATATCTATATTTATATATATATATATATGTACACACACTTCAGTTATTTTTCCATTAAAAACACTCTATTTATTGATTTTAATTTATTTTTTAAATAATTAACTCGTTTTATAATTTTTCTACAATTATTTTTCCTTTGTTAGAATTTGTCTTGGAATAGCAATCTCAATTATCATATATATACCAAAGTGGCTTGGGGTGCTTAGCCTATTATTTAGTTGTCATTTTTATACCATGATCACTTTTTATCTACTCAAAAATTATTATAAAAAAGAATTAATAATAAAAAAATCATAGCATCATATTTTAAGTGAAAAATAAGCAGATTAAATTATATATAAAGTATAAACATCAAAGAGTAATTATATATATATATATATAATATGAAATGAGAGAAATTGACATAATTCCATTATGTAAAGGCATTTTATAGGTCAAAAATTTATATTTATAAGAATGATTTATTTAATAATTTTTGCAAAGTGAGAGAAAACGAAAATTATTTTGATCAATATATAATAATTTATATTAAAAACCCAAAATTTTTATATCAAAATCTTTATTTGATATTCTATTCTCAATGCTATAACAAATAATTTTACATTACTATAAATTTTGTATTTAAAAATTTTACTAATAATACTTGAAAATTTTCTTAATTTTCTCAATTAATGTTAGAATTTTTAAGGAAGTGCCTCTCCAGCTTCAACTTCCCTGTTCCCTATCTATGTCTTGGCGAATCGCCATATTGTTCTTGAGCAAATTTGATACTAAGAAATCACTGCTGTATCTTTCTCTCTAAGCAAATCTTACTCCTGGATTTCACCATGAATAATTCTTCCCCGATTTTACATTAAAACCCTCCTTTGATAAAAAGGTGTTGCTGCAGCTCATCATCTTCTCCTTCTGCTAAAGCCTGCTGTTTTCATTCCTACTCCATCTTCTTTCTATTTATACTTTGCCATCCATTTCCCTTCTAATCATCATTTTCAACGTCTTCTTTCTCAACCCCATTTTTCCAAATTTCCCTTTTTTTTTCATCCACTGCTTCCATTTTCGTTTTCTTAACCCTCTTAGGTCTTCAACTATTGGCATAAAGCTCATAATTTTATGTACTTTTCAGCCGTGTTTATCTTCAAGACGACTTCTGGGACTATAATTTAAACTGGGTTCGCTCCTGTTTTGATCCTCGTTGAGTTATCCAAACTGTGTTTGTTGTTGTTTCTCAACGTACGGTTTGTCAGCACTTTCTTTGGAGCAAAATGGGCTGTGATAGCTATGTCAATGGTGAAGCAGTTACTAACCCATTTTCCATAAGGTGATTTCCCATTTTTACCATGCCTTAATATGATTTTATATCTTTGCTTTATATCGTTATTGCATGGTAGTTAATTACAGATGTAGCTTTGGAATTTTTGCCTTGCATTTCCTTTGAACTTCAGCTTACTACATGTACATTATATCTTGGTTATGTAGCTTTATCTATTCTTCCATTTTATGCATATGGATAGTGTTTTTCCAAATTAGCAGTATTAAAGCTTCACCTAGTTTTGTTTCTGTCTTGTCCGTTTCATTTTTCTTTAGACTATTCTTGAAAATTACTGTCATTCTTTTGTTTTGTTCTTAAAGATAACAATTGGGGTTTATGTAGCAGCATATCCAGTAAATGAAATCGGCAAGCTTTCTGCACTTTGTTATAAAAGAGTGGTTTTGCACCAGACGTTAATTTTCAAGGCAAATGTTGTTTTAAAAGAAATGAAATATTTGATTAGGTTACCCATCTTGACAAAAAATATTTAACTTTTCTCAGCTGCTGATGAACTCTGTTCTATAATTCCTCAATTCCAGAAGTGGGGTTTTATGTTTTGAACCGTGTATTGTTCTAAGTTTTGCATATGATTTTTAGGATTATGTACTTTAGCTCTTGTATTATTCCTCACTGTTGTATAATGATGTTTTTTCCTTCAGCGGCAGTGCATGATAACAAATTTTAATTTAGAATTTTAAGTTAATATTTCAATGATATAAAATGCTGATTTCTTTTCTTTCTATAGAAAAGAAATTAGCATCTCAATTCTATTTAACATTTTGTTTTACAGACAGTTTGTTGGGGCTACTAGGAGGAAAGATGTCTTTCTTTGTTGGCCATTTCAGCAGAAGCACTTGCATATCTGTCTAAAGTATGGTATTAGCAACGTGTTGCCACCCTTTGAACCATGTAATCCAGCTATTCGAACAACAGAAGAAACTGTAGGTTTGATGTGCTCTCAACAGAATAAAGAGAATGTTTCCTTTGAAAATAAAGTGAGAGATATCATTGTGCAGGAGCAATTGATCAAAGATGAGTGTAATTCTTTCTATGATGAGGTGTTATTGAAGGCCCCCTGCCATGACTTCCTTAAATCTCATCTGGATGATAGTAGTAAGCATAAAGATGAAAGCAACATAAGTTTTGATTACACTTCCAATGTCATAGCTCCACTAAATCGGCAATCAAGTTCCATAGAAGGTTCTGATCTCAATGTTCATCCAAGAACCAATACACTTTCTTCCAAGAGGTTGAGACATAAGCAAAGAAAATATAAGTGGAGACAAAAGAAACGGTCAATGTTGGATATTTTAGCGAAAGCGAAGCCTTGTACTTTGGAGGATCTCTATAAATTGGATGCAGCTCAATAAACCTCGCTAATGATAGGGATGAAAGAAGCAGACTGATGGCACATGTTGAGGACGATGATGAAGCCAATAATGACAATTTTCTAGCAAAGAGATTAGGGTACTAAAGATTAAGTTGGTGGATGCATATCCAAGTCATGAACATTAATTAAAGTGATTACAAAATTCAAGGTACATTTTCTACTTTATTTTCCTGCTATAATTTAGGCTAATTGTGAATATGCTAGTTGTATTCTGAGAGCTTTCTAAAGTAATCAACCCTGAAATCATTTCTATAAATCTAGGTTATATTGAAAAGAAAATTGCTTTGTATTCCTGATTGAAGTAATTATTCTTCTCATGTCCGGGGGTCACTCGAGTGATCTTGTTCCTTTGAGATAGTAAGAGGGGAAACGGTAAAAAGAGGAGGATGGATAGGTAGTGTTGATAAGCATAGCAGTACACTCAGAGTAGGCATTGCATTTTGGCAAGATATTGACCCTAAGGTCCTTGCATATTCACCATCTGTATTAGATTTCAACATCTCATTATTTCTTGCAATTTTCCACTTTGTTTCTTTTATATTTTGGTTGCATGCTTTCTTTTATATTTTGAACTTCCCATGTAATCCAAAAATATCATATTTTACATCTTCATGATCTGGCCTTGTTTTGTTTAATCATTGTCCTAATATGATCCGATACCAATTTCTATAGCCCTATTCAAAAGGGGAAACCAAAAAGATCAGATCACATGTTCTGGTTCTCTGATACAGATGAAGTGCCCTTTTTCAATATGCATTCATCATCGTGATAGATATATGTTATGTGAGCATACACTAAATTGGCATTATGCAGAAAAATCTACTAATAATGTATGAATTCATGAGATTGCCAAATCTACTCCCAATTATACTTAACAATATAGACACTAGGTGAATTCATTTACAAACACAAAAGACTGACAGCTTTCACCAAAAATAAATCATGGTCTGACTGCTTATTTCTTCATATCAGCTATTATATTGGTAAAAAAAGGTGTTTTAAAAACATATATGTCACACTTTTTCAGGAAACATGTTATGTGTCCTCATCTCTATACTTTTGTTAATTAAATATGTAAATTTACTTTTCATGTTTTTTCCTTCTAGTAAGTGGTGCAGTTTATATCTGCAAATATCCTCCGCTAAGAAACAGTTAAAAGTTTTAAAATGTTACTTAGTCCCCTTCAATTTTTCCTTCTGAACCCATAATAGATACCTGTAACACTAGAAATGAAGAATGCCAAAGTATTGTTATGTTACTTACGCAAATTTGCCCATTCCCATGTTTAACAGCTGATGAAGAAACAAAGGGTCCCTGGGATTATTGGTTATTCTTAGTGGATTTAGAAACTTCTATCTGCTTGCTGCACTTTCTTTACTTGTTAGTGAATAGCATGATCTGCTAAATTTTTAGTACCTGATTTGTAATGATTGTTGTTGAATCATGGTCTTATTTAGCATAGCAGGAGTGATATTGGAAATTTTAGTCAAGGGGTAACATAGATGTTAGAACTAGTTTGAATAAAGCTGCTATGAAAAATGAAGGAGCACTGTCTATTTATTTTTATCTTCTAATTCCATTTACTTCTTCTCATCTCCGGAAGATGGGAATGAAAAATGAAAGAACATAAGATATTCAGCAATAATTTGATAGGTGAATATAATATTCTTTTCGTAAGACTGGACTGGTCAGGTGATGCAATTAGAACTAACAATCAAGTTTTTAACTGGTATTCATTATTTTTTTTAAGAAAAAATAATCAAGTCATTTCTTATTTTCTGTGCTCAGACCTTTTTTCTCAACAGTTAACCATGATTTTATGCATGCTCACTACTAATCAGCAGCATGCTAGGAAAGTGGCCACAGAACCTTGTGATAATTTTGCCATCACAGAATAGCTGCGTATGAGATAAGAATGTTATACACAAAAGAATTTAGATTTCTGCAACTGCTGTAGTTTTCAGGTTGAATAAAGACATGCATTCTTTTTGTTTTTTCTGCAGGCTCCAGGCAGCAGGCAATCTGAGTCGAATTTGAGGTTAGTTGATGACCCTTCTAAATTCTCTCAGAACAAAGTCATGTCTTGGCTCCTGGGATCAGAATGCATGGATGGGCAGCTTCAAGCTTTTTGCAGTACTTCAAAAGGAAATGTTGAGTGGTGTAAGCTCATAAGAACTGCAGCAGATGTCACAGACACAAGGGAATCTGTAAATCTTTAATCAAATAGTTTTGGAGTAATAGCAGTTTTTGTAGTTTGCTAGGCAATATGTAATCCATGTATACCTTTCAATTCCTCCTTATATATATAAAAAGTATAAATTACTTTTACATTTTTAAAATTTCACTTTAATTCATTTTGAATCTATTAGTATCGAAAATAAATACTTCCTTTCAAAATAATATATATCGCAAAACACATAAATTATATTATTATTTCACCATTTGAAATTTTATTTATTTAATGACATTTATGAATTTTATATTCATTTTATCTTTCTTACATAAGAAAAACAGTAGGTTCTTAAACTAGGGCCTAATTCATAAACAAGAAATAAATAAATGAGGAGGGCAGGGCCCCAAGCCCAACGGCCGAAAAAGAAGAGTCAAAACAAGGGAAGACAGTCAATGGGTGGACAAAGTAGCTTTCCTACTTCCTACTTTGCACTTTCATTTGCTTGTCTTCTCACTTGCCCGTGTTTTCCGCTTAGATATATTCGGTTTGTCTGAGCTAAACCATTCTCATGTCATTCGTTTCTGATTTTTGCTTACATTTTTTTTTGCCCGAGCATTGATTTCCTATACCCTCTGATGGAATATTCCTGGTTCAGCTATCCTGTCCGAGCCAACCACGGTGCTCTCAACATGTTTGATTTTATGCCTGAACGAATTTCAGTTATTCTTCCATAGCTTTGACTTCAGCTTACTAGCATCCTGATCATATTACACGACCGACCATGTTGCTCTCTGTCTCCTGCCAGAAAGACAGTTTGCTAAGCGCCAACTTCCTAACATCGGCAAGCCCATCTTGCTTTCCCCTTAGAAAAGCTAGAAAGAACTATCAAACCATTTGTAATAAACCCCGAAATTTCTCTATTTCAGTTTCGTGTTCTTCCATCAAAATCGTTCGTAGTCCTTCACTAGACAAACATGTAGTAAAACAAAACAAAATCCGTTTTATCCAAAAGCTGAAAACTCTGTTGCTTTCCAAACCAAAACACTTCATTCCGATCCATATTCTCTCCAAATGCCGCTCTTACCTTTCCATCCACAAGCCTCGTTCCATCCTCTCCATGATCCATCGTTACCCCACGATTTTCGAGCTCTTTACTATCCCCATGCCGCCTACTCCTCTTAATGCTACTAAATCAGGATACCAACTCTGTGTTCGTTTAACCCCGGCTGCTCAATCTCTTGCTTTGCAAGAATTGAACCTTAAGTCAGCTATGTCGGGTTTCTTGGCAAACAAGTTACAAAAACTCCTCATGCTTTCCTCCCATCGACGTATTCTTTTGTCTAAGCTTGTTCACCTTGGTCCGCATCTTGGTTTATCTCCGAATTTCAGGTCCCGTCTTTGTAATGATCATCCAGATAAGTTTAAGATTGTAGATACCTCGTATGGTAGGGCGCTTGAGCTCGTGAGTTGGGACCCTGAGTTGGCTGTTCCGTTAAAGTTTCCTCAAGTGAACCGCGGGTTGATTGTAGATAGGCCTTTGAAGTTTAAGCAGCTCAGACTTCGGAGAGGGTTGAATTTAAAGAGACGTCATCGGGAGTTTTTGATGAAGTTTAATGAATTGCCTGATGTTTGTCCTTATAATACATCTGCAGAAGACTTTGCGAAGCCATCCATTGAGGCTGAGAAGAGAGCTTGTGGGGTGGTGAGAGAGGTGTTAGGGATGATGGTTGAGAAGAGGACATTAATAGACCACTTGACACATTTCAGGAAAGAGTTTGGGCTACCAAATAAGTTGAGGGCAATGATTGTGAGGCACCCGGAGTTGTTCTATGTGAGTTTGAAAGGGTTGAGGGATTCTGTGTTCTTAGTGGAAGGGTTTGATGACAAAGGTGTACTTTTAGAAAAAGATGAAAGCATGGTGATAAGAGATCAACTCATGGCATTAGTTGCAGAAGGAAAGAGGATGAGACGTGAAAGGAGGAAGGCTAGCATTAACACCAACATTGTTGGTGACTATGACAACAATGAAAATGATGAAGATGCTTATTACGATGATGGTTATGATGATGGTTTTGAGAATTTGTTTGACTCTGAAGATTCAGACCTGGATTATGATTCTGATGATGACAATAATGAAAGTAATGAGTTGTCTTTTAATGGGGGAAATGGGGAGTTTTGGACTGCTGACGTTTCCCTTGCTTCCTATAAGAATTCTGGTGATGAGGGTGGAGATTCAGAACCTTGGTAATAATGAATGATTGTGTAAAACGTACATATTAGAATTTAAAGTATAAATTACATTTTTCGTGTTTATGTTTACATGATATTTTGTGGTTTCTTTTTTTTTCAATTAAAACATTCTGGATATATTTTTTTTCTAATAAATATTATATGAATAATTTCTATTCTTACAAGAAGTTAGACTTTTAATTTTATCTTTTAAAATTACAAAAAAAATCTTTAAATATGAATAGATAGACTAAGTATTTTGATAATTTTATTAAACAAATATGAAAAATTGAAACCATAAGAGATATAAGTAAAATTTGTCTTTAAAAAAATATAAGCTTACAGATTTATCATTATTATTTGTGAAACCGAAGAAGTTACTTGTAAATAATGTCTTAATTTTGACTTCAAAGATTAAATTAATGTAGTTATACCTTGGTTGTTGTCTATGCCATGCAACCTTTTATCTTATAGTTTGTTCAATTTTTATGTCACTACATTTGTATTTAAGTTAATCTTGAAAGGAATATTCTAATGATTAGAATTATTTGCAATTTCAATTAATTGACTATATAAATAAAGATAATAATTAGATTGTTGATCCATATGATGATTGACTATATAATTAAGATAATAACATTATGGCTTTTATTTTTGTGAGCAATTATTAGATTGTTGATGAGTAAGATACTTTTGCATCTCATTATATTAATAAATTAACACCAAAAATATAATAATATTGGCGGTGTAGATGTAACAGTAACATATCTCATCCCAGCGCATCAAGTTTCATCGTACGGCAGAGAAGCATTTTGGCATGAGCCAGCAACACAACATCATCAACTTGCGCCACATTGAAACAGCCCCCGACTTGGCGGGAGAAGGAGGATATAATACTCAATTCTCAGCACCAAGCTTACGAGGGAAGGTAGGGCTTGAAAATGGAGATGTCGAACTTGTAAATGGCAGATTTTAAAATGTGTAGGACAAAATAATCCCAAGTATTCTACAGAAATGCTAACGGGAAGAGAAAGTTTGAGCAGATTAATTGGCAAACGGCGCCGTTTTCTCCCCAGTCTTCAATCCGTTCTCTCTTCGCCAATCCAGGTAAACCACCCCCCTCCTCTCTTTCCATTTATTTGCTTCTTTATCTCATAGAAACTTAAGAAAACAAGTTTTTTGTCCCCTTTGATTGACTTTTTTAGGGCTCTTTGAATCTCTCATCTGATAAAAATGGGAGCTTGGCTGAGACCCAATGTTCCAAAGGCAAGGTTGAAATGTCCAGTTCTGATTGGGTAACCTGCCCTGTGTGTGGGAACAAAGTTCCTGGTGAAGATTGCATTCTCAATTCTCATCTAGGTATATTTTCTTTTTTATGCTTAGACAAAAACACAAACAATATGTTTGACAATAGATTACTAACTCATGATTATATTTTTATATTATAGAATGACATTAAAGTGTTCTCTGTCCTTGTCATTGCATCTTAGACTGTAATTGTACTTTGGTTGCAAAATGTACTCTGTTTCATGTGAATCTTATTGATCAGATAACATATGGGTTGCTAAGAAGATATTACTTTCTTTTATTTTCTTTCATTTTAGATCTTTTAATATGTGAATTAATGGATTCAGATGGATGTCTTTCTAGAAGAACTAAGCGGAAGTTGACACAGCTGACACTTCTTCAGTTAAACTTTGGTTGTTCTCAATCAAATGTTCAAGTTTCTTCCAGTGAATCAGAAAAGTTGCTGACTAGTGACCTTTATAAGAGTCCTTGTGACTCTGAGGAGAAGGCCACCTGTGGATTCTCTAAAGTCAGTCCAAGTGAAGGAAAAAGCCATGATCAGTGGAGACGATTTCTACAGACGGAGAGTGTTAAACAAATTGACATGGCTGGTTCAACAGAAAATCCAATCAGTGATGGAAGAGCAAAAATTATGGTTGATGTGCCTGCATTGTCTGCAGATAATGAGGAGCCTAGACATCTTATGGATGAAACTGTAGATGACATATCTGGGGTGCCTATTGATACTTTTATAGTTGGCCGTAAGTTTAGTGATGTAAAGTACTTAAATCTTGGGGCGAGCATATCTCTTCTGAGGGACCCTGATAATATTAACGATTCTAATGCTATCAAGGTCCACTTGCTTTCGGCTTTGCTTTTGCATAACTTTTTTTTTTCACCCTTTTGAGAAAAAAAAAACCTACTGATTCCAAATTTAATCCTAATTGGTTTTTATTTTTAAATCAGGTTCTTTCCGCAAGTTCTGCATGCTGTAAAGTGCTTGGTTACCTCCCTCGAGAGCTAGCTCAGTATTTATCTCCTCTAATTGAGAAGTACTGCTTGACCTTTGAGGTGATGTAGCCGGAAAGAAACATGTTCACCTTTTTCTTTTTTGTTTGGTTGTTATTATGTATGTATGTTCATATATCTTCAGTATTCTATGAACTATAAAAAGAATAAGCAAAGAACTTAAGTAAATTGCTCCTTTAATGGGAACCGAAGGAAATAATGCAAACAAACAAACATGCGTAGAAAGCCTCAACCTACCAATGGGCAAAGGAAGTCCAGGGGAAAATGAGAGGACTGTGCCATAGAAGTTTATTGGCATCATTGAAGAACAATAGAGAAACTAATAAAAAGAGTGATAAGGAATAAAACAAACTCTGTCACTCATTTATTTTGATTCCTCTTGGACCTAAGTGCTAAATCTGTCACACCAGAGAAATATTCCTCTCGGGGCCTAAGTTCTCAATCAACTAGGTTGACTCCTTTTTGTTTTTGAGAGAAAGAATCCTAGATTAATGTCTACAAAGTCATCATCATCCCTACTCCCATCCCTATATTGGTATCTGTTACTGCATTGTTCTCTAAAAGTTCCACATATGTTATCAACATTTTATCCTCACAGGCTTCTAAATATAGGAAAGAAAATACTTCCATGACATGCTTCTAAAGTATCAAATATATGTGTTGCTTATTTTAAAACATTTTGATTAAGTAACATTGAGTAGGCTGTGTATACCTAGCTAAAAGAAAAGTGCTATATATTTGATATATGCAGTATATAATTAACTTAACAAAAATGTTTAACTGTACATTATCAGACTTGCTCTATTTTCCCTCTGTCTCTTGAGAAATTTTCACTTAACTTGTCACACTCTTAGATCTGGTAAAATTATGGAAACTGACAAGATTCCAGTTATCCTCATCTTACATTAGAGCTTCTTGCAGGGATGTGTGATTGCTGTTACTAGAAGTTCTCTTCATGCTGTTCCAATTCAGATTGTGTGTCAGAACATGATATTAAATGGTGAAAAAGGATGCGATAATTTTGAGGTGTTCAAACATTTGTGGCAAAAAGTTCTTCAAGTAGTTGAATTTGCAAAGAATCGCCCACCTAATACAACAAAATATCAGGAAAACTTTTGTCTGTTACTACAGGAGGTTCTAAGAAGTAGCCCTCACCTTTTCACAGATGATGAAAAGAAATTCATTGGTACTGATTCAAATTCTTGGTTTATCATTTCTTCCTGTCATCTAAAGTTCTACTTGATTTTAATGTCTATATCATCTGTTGACAGAATCATTCACTTCATTATCAGAGGATAGTCGGAGGCTTTTTGTTCGGCTTTATACGCGGAAAGGTTTTTCATTTACAAGATTAAGTTTCTATAATATCTTCCCCTTACAACCCCCCAAATTCAAATTTTGATTTATCCTTGTATGTATGGCTACATTCTTCATTATTGGTCCCTATACATTGGCTCTACTAGCTGCTAAACCTTGAACTTAGATCAATGTAAGCTGTTAGGCACTGGATCTTCATCACTTGTTTATCATTATGTGTTGCTCAATTATAAATTGGATATGCTGCTTGCATTACTTTGAACATTGATCTACTCAAGATTTTATGCATTGGATTATTATAACTCACTTGTTCACTTTGTGCTAACTAAGTTTTAAGGAGTTCATTTTAATGTGAATAGATGATGTATAATGGCTAAAATCGTTGAACATTACTGGGGTTCTTTTCCATATTGAGTTGATTTCTGCTTATTTAGC
Source organism: Theobroma cacao (assembly GCF_000208745.1). Lineage (NCBI taxonomy): Eukaryota > Viridiplantae > Streptophyta > Magnoliopsida > Malvales > Malvaceae > Theobroma > Theobroma cacao. The sequence goes on along the minus strand of NC_030853.1, from coordinate 25,284,290 downwards.
AGCTATTTGCCATCAGAAATGCCTGGTGTGTGCACTTAACTTGACTAGGCCCTAGTCCCAAGTTAGTTGGTGGGTTCTCCCTACAATTATCCAACATAAAGATGGTTAGAATTGGAGTCCTCATAACTACATTTATCTGTGATATTTTGATATAGTTCTATCTCACTTCATTCCTTCTTTTTATTCTCCTTCTGCATCTATGAGGAGGAGCATTTTGTAATAAAAATGTGACCAGCATAAACTATAGTCACATCTTGCTAACATAAACCTGGAAAATAGGAAATCTGCAAAGTTTTATGACTGACCTTGTGGTTTCCTTAGTTGCTGAAATGCAAAATTGCATTCTATCATGTTCACCTAATACATGCTTGGTCTATGGCATATACATACAAAATGCATGCACACATTTACTCCAAACTCAACACGTTCAAACAGAAATATAGACTAATGCTTCCATAAAGATAAATTCTTTTGGTATGGATTTTGTACTTATGTATGATACTCATAATTAATGAGTCTTTGACATTGTGCTACAGGAAGTGGTTAATCTACTAATTTGTCTTGTCCAATATTTTCTCATTTGTTTCCAAGGCCAGTAAGTTTCATTATCATTCTGATTTCAATTCAGGACCATGGTTTCGACTGTCGACCATTATGTACCCCGAAGTATGTAATTGTCAACAAGCTGTCAAGGAGCTATCTGGTAATTTATTGCAAATATATTAGTTATAACTTCTTTACCAAATTTTGATAATTGTAGTCCTTGACTAATTTATAATTTGTGTGACATTGCAGCAAATGGCTATATATGTCTCTTTGAAGATATAACTGAACTACCTGAGGATGACATGAAGAACCTTTTGAGTCTGCTCACTGTTTCTGAGCTTCGTGACATTTTATGTACGCTTAAAAAGGTTTGACATTTTATGTCATCTTCTTTTTGTTCTTTGTGGCAGTGTGGCATTTCTATACTCTTTAAAAGCATTTATAGTGATCATTGGCATGGTGTTATCATGCTTGGAATGTAATTATGATATTTGTCAGTGTCATTTGATTTAGGCCAAGATATTTGGGAGTATGGTTATCTTAACATTTCACTAGAAATTTTTTTCCCTCTTTTTGGGTTATCATGTGTAGATGTTGTTGATAGCAATATTTGCATTTTTTTTTATATATTTTGATAAAGCAAATAAGAAAGGTGAGCCATGCAATTGTTTCATGGGAAAGGAAGAAAGAAAAAACTGGTGTTCCCTACCACAAGCTATATAATTATTATTGATTCTTTCCTTTTCTTTTACTGCATAGAATCTATAAGAACATGATGCCACTAAATTTCTAATGCTAAAAGCGCTTATTGGATCATGAGCAATCAAATACTGTCTTCTCTTTAAATAATTTATTTTCACTTTGATAATACTCTTCACTGGAACTTTTGTATCTGGTCGTGTTTGTTTTTGTACATATGAAGCAACAGTTTTACATAGCTAAAGTACGAATAGTGAATGGTCCAGCCGTATCTGTATGATATTGAAATTTGAACATGTTAAGGTCTTCTGTGCATATAAATCAATTAAACTGTGTAATCTAATGCAGACAATTGGGCTTTTCTTACATAAGTTATTATGATCACATTGTATTTTATAACTGTTTAGGTTTTCTTTGATATAATGTGGCACCAAAACACATGCCTTTATCCCATCTTATTTCTATTCGTTCTTGAGGGTGTCATTTTACCATTAATCATCACTTAAAAGCATGATCTGAGGTCAACACCTGTAGTTAAAGCACTTTTAAGTTAGAATGTACTACAGGTAGTAAATGGAGCATTTTGGTTGGGTCTTTCTAATTTTGGTTGATTCCATAGTTTATGCTCCTAAAGTGATGGATTGGCCTTCGATGACTACACATTAAGAGATCTACTGTGTGGACAGATACGGGTCAAACATTTTATTTATGTTTAGTACAGTAACAATACATAGACATGTGATTTTGCATAAGTGAATAAACACATTTAGATCAAATATTCATACTAGAATACAAGTTTTTAATAGTCTGGGCATGGTTGGCTTATATTATATATTTTAATCATCCAATTAATTTGGTTGTTGATGCTCCTCATATTTGGTAGTTGTAAGCAGTCATTTGTTGTACTGAAATTCTTAGTAACAGTCTAATGGGCCTGTAGTTTAGCTGCTATTTTATAGTTGTGACATGAAGTATGTGTTTCTTACTTGTTCCTTTGATGATCCTCTGCATTCTGTCGAGGTTTCAGAAATGTAATCGTGGTTCAAGAAAGCAAAATCTTATTGCGTCTCTTCTTTCTTGCTATAAAGGTGGATCATGGTAATATGATTTCATGACAAAAATTCATCAATTTTATGTATTTTGCAAGTCCAACTGTTTGTGTTAATTCTGATTTCCTATCCTTGGTTAATTTGCAGCCCTGTTCTACCACACTTGATTTTGGAGAGAACTGACATTTGTACTAGGATATCTTCAGAAGCTGAATCCCTTTTTTGGCGTGCTGAGGTCTGTGTACTCCCATTCTGCCCTTCAATATTGCAGTGATATTTCATATGGTTTATAACTATTAAATGTAATAAATTTTGTTTTTTGCCGCAGAGGCTTTTCTTCCTAAATGGAGAACAGGATCTGTCAGCATTCCTACTGGTGGATCTGGGGATTGTCAAGTATCCTACTTACAACTGCATAATTTCTGAACAGATTTTCTCAAGTAAAAGTGACTTGCTTGCTTATGAAGAGGTTTTGGTTTCTCTCTTTGTGAAAATGCAGCCAAAGTTTTGTTGCCTTTACCACATGTAATCGTTTTGTGTTGCAGGCGATTGGAGTGGCTCAAATAATGGATCAATCTCTTGATGAAAACAACTTTGAATTGGTCTTAAGATGCATCATGATAGCTGAGTCCCGTATATCCAGCTCTTCTGAGAAATTGATTGAAACCTCTACTCCTGAATTAATGTCTACATTTCTATCATGCTTCTCAGCCTCATGGGTGTATTCCAAAGTGATCTTGTTAGGAATTTCCTTCCTTGAGCGTGAGCAGAGGTATGGATTATGAACCTATGATCACATGCTTCTTTTGGTAATATTCCCCTTATATCTTTTCCAATTGTCTTACATATATTGAGAGGACATTAAGGAGCTAATTGTCTTTAAAACTCTTATATCTTTCTAGGTTTTGCCATTGTGTTTCATTGCATGTGTATGTGTACGACCATCAATTATTTTATAAAAAGTCTTTCTTATTTCAAAATAATAGTAGTAGTAGCAGTCATACTAGTGGTGGTTTTGCTTGGTTAGTAGCAGTAGCAATAGTAGTAGGGGCAGTAGTAGTAGCAATAGTAATAGTGGTAGCAGTGGCAGGAGTAGTTCCAGCAAAAGCAGAAGTGGCAATAGTGGCATGCTGGTGGTATTGGTATACAAAAAGAATAATATGACCGTCAATGATACAATGATGAAAACATTAACGTACAATGAGGAAAACTCACAAGTGAACCTTAACATATCATTGAGCATGGTGCTCCTTACACTCAATAACCTGATCTGTGTGTAAAGAGTAATGATCTTGATGCATAAGAAAACATCCACATCTAAGGAAATTTTTTGTTTTTGAGAATTTTATAATGTTAACTTGGCTCAGGTACAATGATGCAATACATTTACTAAGGCGATTGCTCAATTGCTTTACCTGTGATAGAAGAAGAGGATATTGGACTGTAAGATTGTCCATTGATTTGGAGCATATGGGCTGCCCCAATGAGAGTCTTTCAGTTGCTGAAACTGGATTATTAGATCCTTGGATTCGTGCTGGTTCAAGAATGGCACTACAAAGGCGAGTTCTTCGCTTGGGAAAACCACCAAGGCGCTGGAAAACTCCAAGCTTTCCTGAGTCAATTAAGAGGAACATAACAGAGGTATTTCTTAATTTTATCCTTTTGTGGGTTTCAGGTCTTGAAATGCTCCTTAAACTTTGAAGTTGAAGTTACTAAGTTTATTTAACTAATATTAGATTTCTGATTCTGGCAAATACAGGTTCATATTCAAGGTAGACCATTGAATTGTGAAGCTGGTAGAAAAAGCAGGTTCTATGGGGAAGATGGGGAGCAATGTGGAGTAGAACAGCTCGCTCTGCAGTATTATGCCACAGAAGGAGGTGGATGGCAGGGTGTCCATACAGAGAGTGGTATCTGGTTGACTATTTTTGGGCTTCTCATGTGGAATGTGTTATTTTCTGATGTACCAAATGTTTTCCGCACTAGATTTCAGGTATGATGCTCAAAATCTGTCATCAAACTCTCATGTTATTTTGGATTGCTTTTGCAAACTGGTGGTGCTTTGTAATTCTTTACATGCAAGTATGTGATTTCTTTATGCTTACATGTTAATTTGAATTGCAATGAACATTTATGAGTTGGGATCTTTGCAAATGTAAGTGCAACTGCCATTACAGGATACCGTTCTAGCACAGGTCCTGTCTTTATTAACTGAAACCTAACTTGGTAACTTGAAGCAAACTGTATACTGTTATTATAGTTAGGATGTAAGAGGTGGTGTATAGACATAGGAAGGAGAGTAAGTTTGAACCAAAGGGGCAAATTTTATCAGCTCTTTTACCTTTGTAAATAATGTTCCTTCTATCCTTAGAATATAATTAAGTTATTGTATGTCATTGTGCCTTAATTTTCCAAATTAGTTTACCATAGTGAATTGGTGTTGGAGCTGTGACAGCTTAACCCTATGTTTGCAAGCTAAGAGGGGTAGGAAAGAAGAGGAGAATGGAGACAATGAGAAGAAATAGGGCACCGTTCCCCTGCTTGGATTACATAAAAAGAAGAGTGAAAGGAAACGAAGGAGTACAATAGAAACCTTGTTTGTTTAAGGAGCAGAAAAGGAAGGAAATAATAATTTATTATGTACATTATGATTAAGTCATTGTCAGCCACAAATCTCTCCCCTGTGTTTAGAGCTTTTCTTAAATTAGGAAATGCACTCTTCTTCCTTTACCTTCCTCTCCCTTCCCCTCCCTTTCCTTCAATCCAAACAAAACCTATGTAATGCCAAGGATGATGTTAGAGTTGTGGGATATTTTGGAAGGCTGGGTGTAAATTATTATTACTAGAAAATGAAACAGATAGCTTTTATAGGCTGTTTCAATTAAACAATGTTGGAACAAATAAAATGTTCTTACTTTAAAGTTGTCAGCTTAACAACATATGAGGTATTAACTATCAAGTTTGGTGTTGTTTATGTTCCTATGATACATGAAGTGAGCATGTCACTCTGTAGAATTTGCTCATGTTGCTGGGATCATATTGTGATTACATGTTCAAGACACGAGGAGTGCTGGGCTCTGGTTGAAATTAGCTGTTATATATTGCAAAAATTGAGAAGGGTGGAGAGAAAGAATGCGGAAACTTGAAAATTTCTCCACCCTTGAAATGATAAATGCTGATAAAACATTCAAATATGTGTGTGTTTGGAGAAAAAAGGAAGCAAAACAAACATTTGAAAGAGGAAATAGTTTTGACTCAATAATGAATTTGAATTCTGTGAAAAATCTCCTGTTCTTTTTTCTTTGGATGAGTTATAGTTGTTAAATTTGTGTCTAAGTGGGTTCTACAAAGAAGTAAAGATATTTCCTTTCACAGACTGGTCCCCTGGATTTGGAGACTGATCATTTTTATCTAGCGAGAATGAGCCTCATAGAGTCTCACCTACAAAAAATTCATGATGGTTTGGCAGAAGAGATTCTCATCACTTCATGGGAATTGCATATGGGAACAGCTTGTAGAGGAGTTAATTGGGACCGACACTCCCTCTCTGACCTTCGAGCAGCTGTTTCATGCATTGGAGGTCCTTGTTTGGCTTCTCTCTGCAGACATCTTGCTCAGGATTACCGGAGTTGGTCCAGTGGAATGCCAGATTTGTTGCTTTGGCGCTTCCATGGAGACTACAGAGGTGAAGCCAAACTTGTTGAGGTCAAGGGTCCCAGAGATCAACTTTCTGAACAACAAAGAGCTTGGTTGCTGCTTCTAATGGATTGTGGGTTCAAAGCAGAGGTTTGTAAGGTGAGCCCTGTACTAACATCCACTTGAGGTAAATTACTATACTATGTTGTTTGTGACAAAAATCAAATCTTTCCAGGACATGAGTCCACTGTTGTAATTTCTTCAACAAATATGTGAATAAGTTACCATGGAATTCATTGTCCATTGTTGTGTAATTGTTTCACGAAACGTCAAGAAACAAATGATTCTTCATGGAGGTCTGCCCTTATGACAACAGAACTGAATAAGTTGTATATAATCATTTGGTTTCTGATGTAATAATAGTGCCCTTCACTTATTTTCAAGTGAGTGTTGGAAATGAATCTGCCCCCTCAAAAGCATCAAAGTCATTAGAAATGAAATCAAAGGGCTTGTATCAATGGCATGGAGAGCTTGCAATCGTTTGATAGAAAATTTTACCCTTTTCCCAGTAATAAACATGGTATAGCATTCACCTGTAATTATTTAGTATATATTTTTCTCAACATCCTTAATTGTAATTCTTGAATGAAACAATAGCATTCCTACCTACTAATCATTTCTCTAAAAGACACTAAAATCTAAGCCTAAGTCCCACATGAGTTTTCTTTTCTTCATACCCAATTGGACTTGGACAGAAAAATTAATAATGTCATTGTTGATTCTTCGATATTATCATATAAAAATCTATTTGGAAATAAGATGATGCAATCATGTCATAGACAAACCACTGCATGACTATTGACTAGCAAGGGGAAGAGGTGATATTATATGTTGAAATTTTAGTTGAATTAATAAAAAAAGCTTTGATTAGACCCTTCTAATTTCCAAAGTTGAGTGGACTAAAAAATTAAATTTTAATTGAGAAATTCAGAATTTCCATTTTCCAAATTTATGAGATAATTATCCTTAAAAAAAAAAAGAAAGAAAGAAAGAAAGAGAAACAAACAAAGAAATGGAGGTGTAAATGTAATGGTGAAGGGAGGGAGAAGGGGACCACATCACTGTGTATTGAGTGGTCACATTCACTCTCCGTGTAGCGTTGATTAGATCAGAAGATTAGATTAGGGTTGGAAGTAATGAGTGTATGTTATGTTTCAACCATCATAGGCCCCACAGCTATCATCCATCATCCATGCATCATCTCTTTCTTTTCATGCTCTTTCTCCCCACTGAGATAATTTATTAGACACTAATTATGTCTTTTGTTTAATAACTATTTGTGGTAAAAAAAAAAAAAAGAAGAGGAAAAAACCACAACACACAAAACCATGCAGGCTTTGCGTTTGCGTGCGATACCCATCAATTAAAGGGCGTTTTCGCCGACAATAACGTAACCCCAAAAACTCTTTTCATTATTATCTCTACTCCCTTCTCTCTTCCTCCTGCTTGCCCTCGCCTTGCGTAAGGAAAGTAAATTATAATAAAATAAAATAAAATCCACTCTCAAGTCTCATCTCATCTAAATATATCTGAATGTATTAAACAGAAAGGAATTTATCAATAAACCACTTAAAGGCTAAAGCCCCTCCCCCAACCACTAGACCAAATTTCATTCATGTAAGAATTTCTATCTCTCTCCTTTCTTTTTTTTTATTTTTTGTGTAGAAGAATAGATGTATCTGTAAATAATATGTTCCTCTTTGTTGATGGGGTTTTAAGGATTCTGGGTTTCTTTTTTTTGATTATTTCTTTCTCATGTCGGACTTTTATGTTGGATAAGATTTTTATCATGATTTACGGTTTTTGTTGAGTCGGTTTGTCTGCAAATAAGTTTCTTTTTTGAATTCCGGGAATACCCTTTTGCTCCAAATTCCATTTCCTTCTAGGGATTCAACTTGGTTTAGTTTTTGTTTGTTTTGGGATGAGTAAGAGAAAAGATACGTAACGTTTCAGTTTGTCTTTTTTGTTTGGAAATAAGTTTCTTTTTGTGAATTTTAGGAATACCCTTTTGCTTCAATTAGTAAATATCTCTTTAGGGTTCCAAAATATTTTTTAATTTTTGTCAAAAGGAAAGGATAAGAAAAGAAGGCATGTGATAATTGGATAATTTTGCAGTTGGATGCAAATATAGCATGTCCTATCCGCAAGTGGAGGATTTCTATTACATGGCTGAAGATTTCGTTGATGACATGGATGAAGATAACTACGGTCGAGGTGGTGGAGACATGGATGCTGATGAATACGACATGGTTTGTTTTTCCTTTTCTTCTTTTTTCTTTTTTAATTTTTTTTGTTCCCTTTAATTCATTTTAAATTGAATGATGGATATTCATTACTTTCTAATTATAATTTGAGCAGCTGACCAAGGTGACTGATACATCTTCTGCACAAGCGCGGAAGGGGAAAGACATTCAGGGGATTCCATGGGAAAGATTGAACATAACTAGGGAAAAATATAGATTAACGAGGCTTGAACAGTATAAAAATTATGAGAATATCCCATCCTCTGGTGAAGCTGTCGACAAGGTTTGTTCCTTCTCCTACCATCTCAAAAATGAACTAGTTTTTCTCTAGGAGGATAGTGTGTTAAACTTAATGGTAATTGGTATTTGTCGTTCAGGAATGCAAGCAGATGGAAAAGGGTGGGAACTACTATGAATTCTTCCACAACACTAGATTGGTTAAGCCCACAATCCTCCATTTTCAGGTTTGGAATTCAGAAAGTGTTTTATTTCTTTTTCTACTTTCATTTATATTTACTTTTAGATGATGTTGATTTTGGTGTCAAACAATGTTGTTGTTGAATTTATTTTTTTTTTTCTTTTAAGTAGTGAAATAGCTATAATATATATAATAAAGACTGCCTCCCTTATCACTTTACTTGGTTCAGTTTTGTGCACAGGCAATTATAAAGATACTTGATTTTCTTCTTTTGTTTCAAACACGGTATCCATTAGTGTCGTATCTCATTTATGGGGTTGATTGGTGATATTTACACTTTTGAACCTACATCTTTGTGTGTGTGTCCGTGCTTGTGCGTGTCCATGTCGTTTCATTTAGTTTGAGGTCTCTTTCTTTCTCCCTGCGACCCATGGTATTTTTGCCATTGTACACGGTAATAATTTCCCTGTAAGAACACTGGAAGACATTCCTGGATTTTTTTAGAAATTTAATATGTATTTTGATTATTGAAATTCAGTAGACAAGTAGGAACACATAAAAATTACTGTGGTAGCAGCGGACCCATACATGCATTCATTTATCCATACTTAGTTTGGTAGAAGGATTCTTGTAGCCAACAACTACTACTTTGAGATCAAAGGCTTAGTTGGGTGGGTGGGTGTGTGTGTGTGTGTGTTTATCAATCTGCACGTGCACACACATAGATGCATGTATGCATATGTCTGTTTTAAATACTGATCAAACTTCTAAGTGATGATTTTATTTAATTTTTAAGGTTTGCTTTTCTGATTAGGGATAAGTTTAAAGTTGCTAATATTGACCTAACAATGGCTTTAGTTGTTTGTATTGATTCTTAGTCTTTCAACTTGGTAAGTTGCCGAATTTATTTAGTGATCCTTATGTTAGAAATTAAGAGGCATTTTGGGTTTGTTTAATAGTATTCTGATCTTGTTCGGCAGTTGGTGCATATTTTAAGGGAGTTGAAGACTAAGTTTATATATGATGAGAATACTAAAGACCATTAGTATGTGCACTCACTTTCTATTTATCTGTGAAACTTTCCAGCAATTAACTCTTTTAGGTGGTAGTGTCCACATTCAACATTAGGTGTGATGTATAAGGCCACTGATATCAAGTTAGGATTATTGTTTTTTTTATTAATCTGCAGTTAAAATCCATTCAGTTCTAATATAATCACCAAAATCCCATCCATTTAAACAAATTTCTTGCTGTTCACATGGTTGTTCATTGGTATATTTATTAACACTCTCAAACCATATTCCCACATCATGTTCAACAACCATATTCCAACATCACGTTCAACAAAAACTCTAATACCCTTGGATTTTTGTTTAAATGATTTTGATCTGAAATGTTTTTGCTGGCTGACCTAAACAGAGTTGCTGTTGATGTTTTAGGTGGCACTAACAACCTATACCCTTCATTTGATATGTCATATTGTTTAATAGTCTTAATCTCTCAGATATCACTAAAAAGTATCTTTTAAATTGTAATATATCACATTGCTTATCCCATATCCTTTGTGAGATTCTCTTTTATTGTCGACAGAAAATGCCCAAGTTCATTTTTTTTCTAACATCTAAGTTTCAGTAATAAAATCCTGTTATTGTGTTATGATATATTTCTGATATCTCTTAGTTTGGAGATGTGTCTCTTGTGCTATATTCTGTTTCTGAAGGCTTATTAAAACATATGATTTTTGAGCAAAATACTCATTTTCTCTTTGTATTGAAATTCAGTCATAGAATCTTATTATTGTGTTATGATATATTTGTGGCATCTCTAGTTTGAAGGAGCATTTATTTGTTGTTGAAATTGTATCTAGACACTTGTTGTTTGAGCTTAAATAACCTGTTGTCGAACAAATTTGCAGCTTAGAAACTTGGTTTGGGCTACTTCAAAGCATGATGTTTACCTCATGTCCAACTATTCAGTTATGCATTGGTCATCATTGTCATGCAATCTGTCTGAGATCCTTAATTTTTCGGGGCATGTAGCACCTACCGAGGTATTACAGTTGTACTTATTAGCCTTACTGCTTTATAACTTTTCCTTTTCAGCATGATTGATTTTGAGGATAGTTAATTGTTGAAGTAATTTTAGTCTATTTATATCTGCTAACTTCTATTGCCTTATAACTAGAAACATCCGGGAAGTCTATTAGAAGGTTTTACACAAACTCAAATAAGTACGCTTGCTGTCAAGGACAATTTTATGGTTGCAGGAGGCTTCCAGGGAGAGCTTACTATTAAGGTAAGTTAATATTTGCAGCATTCTCCTATTTTTTTGCTAATATTGGTTTCTTTTGGATCTGCTGTTTATGATATAGAAATGCTAATTTTTTGATTGATGGTTGGGTTTTTTAAATTCATTGGCTATTGGGGAATATGCCCCTAGAAGTGTATGAGACCTGGTTTTAACCTAAGCCTTGTTAGAAATTCAGAGGATATTGCTTGTTCTTCAGGGATAGAATCAGAATAACCCCAGCAAGTTTTCCTCTCTAAATTAAGTAAGCTAGTGACAGTATCTGAGATGACTTTGAAACCCTTACTATTTGTGTATATGCTCAAACTAATTTGAACACCATCTAGGATTCATCTGATCTTCTATCAGTTATATGATGACTTGTTATACGTGATTAGTCCAAAATAACTTTGGAGGAACTGCATATTGTTCATAGTTAGTGTCTTAATCATCTTGCAAACCTGTGCAAGAAATGATAAACATTTGGATAGTCATTTTACTAAATTGGGAGAGAGTGTGTGCCGTCAACTATCTCTTCTGTAGGATCTTTTCGTTTGTTATGATGAGGAGAAGAGGGTGTTTGTGTTTGTACAGCATCTAGTGTGTATGTGCATGAGAATGCATGTGCATGTGTGTTTGTGTATGTGTGGGTGTGTGTGTCTAGAGAGAGAGAGAGAGAGAGAGAGAGACACGGAGGGAGTTTTTGTGTTATTGTGTTATACTGTTATTGGTTTTTGGGATTTGCTCATATTTGGCCAAGTGAGTTTAGTTCATTTTGTTACTCATTGGGCTGAGATAACTTCTTCATGTCCAGGCAATTAAACCTAGTACCAAATGCCTTCATTTTCTAAAGTATAAAGTCTTAAAGAAATTATTCATCAGTTGAAAGTTATGCTCTTGAAGGTATATCCATTAGCATATGTAATTTTACACTTGCCAAAGTAACTACAATCTGAATGATGCTGTAAGTTTTACCATGATTTGTTTAAAATGTCAACCCGCCAAGCGTACCCCTTTTGTATCATGAAATGTGTCATATCCTAAAATATTCAAGTACTGCATCCCCATCTCTGTACCCATAACATAACCTGGGATGTATTACATTTCTAGTAACCTTTTAAATGTTCTTTAATTTTAATTTTGAGTTCTGATAGAATTCAAGAAAATGAATTCTAGAAAATCCTTGATAAATGTTGGCTGGTTTCTAGAAAGAGTGACATGGATCGTCATGCAAAAAAAATACTTTTGGCATACTTGGTTTGCTTTTTCCCTTTTCTTTTGTTGATGTTGTTCAATTTTAATTATTGTTAATGCAGCATTTGGACAGAAAAGGAGTAAGCTTTTGTACACGGACAACCTTTGATGATAATGCAATTACAAACGCTATTGAGATATATGATAGCTTGAGGTAACATGATATTTGCTGATTGGCTGTTTGACTGGACACAATATATTGAATAAAATACAGATTGAAATTTGAAGCTGTTTTGCAGGGGTGGAATTAATTTTATGGCCTCCAATAACGACTGCAGCATGAGAGAATATGATACAGAGAGATACCAACTTCTGAATCATTTTCGTTTTCCCTGGCCAGTAAATGTGAGCCCTTCAGTTCTTCTTTCTTAACCTCTCATATTCTATCGTATATTCATATATTTCAGTGCTCTTTTAAAGCGGCAAAGATCTAAGTGTAGTCTTGTGGTTATTGAAGTAAATGATATTTTCACATAATGGAGATAAATGGTTTAATTGATTTGTGGAGTCTGCACATCAAAGGCAATAGAAATTGTTGCTCCATAATAAAAAAAGCAAACCTAAATTTTTTAAGTATGTATTAATGACTTACCTTAATTTTTATTTGCATGACTAAGCTTGTTTATTGTGATGCAGCATACATCAGTGAGCCCCGATCGAAGGCTTATTACTGTTGTTGGAGATCACTTGGATGGGTTGCTTGTTGATTCGCAAAATGGAAAGGTACAAAAATAATTTTCTAGATGATATTGGAACTGTGCATATGAGCCTTGGTGCAACAGTAAGGTCCTAATGAGTTATGGGTTCAAATTAGGGAAATAGCCTTCCCTGAAAGCAGGGCTGAGGTTATGTATGTGACTGTCATGCACTGTGCTCCCCCATTTTAGTATTGGAATGGCCCTTTTCTTCATTTGAATCATTTAAATTTGGAGAAGGCCGAAGACAAAATGGCGAGCCTACCATAAAGAGCAAATAAATTACTAATCTTACAGCAATAAACATACTTTGATCTTAGTGTCTGTGCATGTCTGTTTTAACCTACTTTTCTTTCTTTACAAGTGTCACGTGCCAAGTTGCCATTGGTAGTTTTTCTGACATTAGTAATAATCATTTGTTCCATTTGTGCATTTGAGAAAAAATGAAAGGTCCTGCACAAAACCAGGTGCAAGCACCATTGCATGTGCTTGTTCTTTACTACTTTCTTGGTCAAAGCTTTAACCAATGATTTGTGTGGATGGTCAGAGTATTGAATTTTAAACACTTAAAACTGTGCTATCTTTCTAATGTAGAAAAGTAAGAATTAGTGAGCTATTTCAAACTGAAACACATTTTCTGTGGTCTCAGACTGTGGCCGCGGTGGTAGGTCATCTAGACTACTCCTTTGCATCTGCATGGCATCCGGATGGACGCTTATTTGCCACAGGAAATCAGGATAAGACCTGCCGAGTGTGGGACATAAGAAACCTCTCATTGCCAGTTGTAACTCTTAAAGGAAACTTGGGTGCTGTACGGTCAATCCGCTTTTCATCTGATGGCCAATTCATGGTGGTTGCTGAACCGGCAGATTTTGTTCATGTGTATAGTACAGGGGCCGATTACCGGAAAAGACAAGAGATAGACTTTTTCGGTGAGATTTCTGGGGTATCTCTAAGTCCAGATGATGAGTCTCTGTATATAGGAATATGGGACAGGACTTATGCTAGTTTGCTGCAGTATAACAAAAGACACACTTACGGCTACTTAGATTCATACTTGTGATTATGTTAATGATTCCTCCTGAATGAGTGTGCTGCGTGCTGCTGTAGTTTTTGCACCCATTTTGTATTCTCTTTTGTTATGTAGGCTGATTTGAGTGAAGATCAAATATGACAGTAGAATAATTGTATCCTTTTGTTATAACTTTGCTAGGAGCATGTACAGGACAAATATTATCCTTGAAATGAAATGTCTTACGACAATAAGTTTATATCCATACTTCTTCTAGCTAAGGTAGCACGAGGGAGGCACGTGCTGGCCTCTGTGATGGAAAACAAGTTCAAAGCCCACTACTTGAGACTTCCAAAAGCCTTTATAACGGTTGGTACCTCTTTTGTCAAATTTAGTTCTTGTTCCACAAGTTCAAAAACAGAAGGCGATTGCTAATAAATGATTCAAGGAGTACCGCAAGAAAATTTCCTATGTGCATTAGGTGTTCTAGGTCTAGGTGGGGTATCAGTAAGGCTTATGCATGTGGCAATTTCTTTTGGATTTGGTAAAATTGGGACGAGTTGGTTGTTAAATATTGTGATGGAGATTTTGGTGAACCCAACCGATGATGGGTTTATGATAAAGATTATTGGACAACAATGATTTTCATGGTTGATTTGTCTATAAAGTTGTAGGAAGAAGAAGAAGATTCATTCAGCTTACAACCTGACAATGAAAGATGGAACTTCAAAAAGAATTAAAGACGTGGAGATGGGGTTGATAGGATGTCCACTTGGTCCGGTTGTAACGTGGGACATTACATGTAATGCTTAATAGTTTCTAATAGATGAATTAGGGTTGTAACTGAAAAGTTTAGACCCTCAATATATAATAATTAAAGAGATTCGAGATCAAAATGAGATTACACTACATTACATGAAAAGGTTTTTCAAGTTAGAACAGACAGGTGGGTACCCAATCTCACTGTATTGGCTGACTAATGTTCTTATTCTCCTGTTGCTCCCAAGGAAGGATGGGTCTTTTGTTTATTGCTTTGGTTTTGTGCATGAATTGAATTTAAATCTTAAAGAAGTAGATTTGATTTGATTAATCTCCCAAAAACCTTGCATCATTGGTTGGAACATCGAGATATCACCCGTGAGCTGATTTGATTTTTCCAAGTAAAATCCAATTAATCTTTTGATATTTTCTCATGCATGCTTGAATTGATTGATTAATAGCATCAATACCCTTTTCCTTTTTTCTATTTGGCTGGATTATAAAAGCTTAAGGAAGACAAAAATAGAGAGGATCCGTACCTCAACTTGCAAGGACTCACCTTCCTAAGGAGGCTACAATGGTCACCAGGTCAAGCCAGCTGGTCCCAAGGTACAGTTTTAATGGCATTGGACCACAGCCCATTCATCCAACAAAAAAAAAAAGCAAATTAAATGTTCTCCAAAAAGATTCAATAACAAATTAATTGAACCAAACTGTTTGTTAATGTTATATAATTGATGGGTTTTTTTTTTCCTTTGCTTTTTGGCTTCATATAATTGATGGTTGAAAAGAGGAAAAACATAATTTAACCCTTGAATGCCAAAAAGCGTATGTGAATGGGGGCTTTATCTGAATTTTCCAACAAGAGAAAAAAGTTGTCTTCTTCTTCCCAAACTTACTAATAAACTTTCCAAGTGTCACTTTTTCCCTACTAGCGGTATTATCTAAAGGATGAAAGAGACAAAGGAAAGTCCAGAAATGCAAGGCAAATGGAATTGTTGCGGAGGCGGTGAGGGGCCAAGGAGAGAAAAAGGTAGGGGAACTGGAAGGGGCCCCAGTGCCCACATCCCATGGCTAGAAAAAGGCTAACGCCGACGCAACCCGTGACCCTGGTTTGGATCTTGTGAGCACCGCGCACGTTGCGTTGGACCCCCGCACCGCTCCAATTCCCCTTTTTATTTTATTTTTGATGCTGGACTAGACTGGACTAGAAGTCAAAATTATTTACCGCTACTCTGTTTAGGGTTGCTTAATCCATTTTTAAATTAAGCCACTGGTAAGCTCCTAGTAAGTTTTTTTGAAGTATCCAAGTGAATCCGGTTTAATGTGATTAGATGTTATTAAATTGAGATAATCAAGTTTAAATTAAGCTGAAGTAGCTTCATTTGTCATTTTGCGAAATCCAGTTCTGGTTTCTTTTTCTAAAAAAAAAAAATAACAGCTCCACTGAGATCGATTTACTCGGGGGTTCTTGCAGAGTCAAGGCAATGTGTTGGAGGGAAAAAAGAGGCGGTTGCACAACGTTGAACATTCTGGTTTTGTTTGTATTTTCAAGAAATTGAGTCCGTGATTCACCATAACTTTCAAATTTAAGACAAATTTTAAACATAGTCTTAAATTTTGTTATGGAAGTTCAAATTAGTCTAAATCTAATCACGAGGAGGACAGCATCCATGTTTATAAATTACTTTACTTTTTTAAAAACATTTTAATATTTTCTGTCACTCAATATAGCAGTGTCTTCGTCACCGTCATCCATCCTGTCTCTCTCTTTTAGAGGTGTTTGACGTGAGTCAATTTTAAGTTAAATCTGTTTTAATACGATTTTGTCACAAAATTATTATTATATCTCAAAATGTTAATTTAATAAGATATATAACACTCACATTTATAAATTTTTCAAAATTTCTCAACTCGCTTGAAGTAGAATTGAAACAACCTGATTATTATTTTTTGAAGCACTTGACATGATACTTGATCCGGATCAAACTCTCTTAATTACATTCTCAATTCCATACCAATTAATGTTGAATAAGAAAAATTAAGCATTTTACCTTCATCTCAATTTTTAACAAGTTAATTATGGATTTGAACACATCAAACTCTCTTTCACTGGTTAAACAATTCTCAAATATATAAAATGTAGTATTAGTAATTTTTACATAATATATATATATATATGTTAAGAAATTTTTCCAGCTAAAAAATTTAAGAAAATTGATTAAGTCCTGTACTTTTTTTAAGGCTTCTGTTTTATTAATATATATAGACAACAATCACCGACCATGTTACTCAAGGGACAGCAAAATCATTAACGATATTTCTGCAATGATTCTAATTAACATGATTAATATGCCTCCTTATCGTTTTATTATTTATCCTTATATTATGTATATGATACCTTTTTTTTTTTTTTTGCAAAATGACGTTAAAATTGTTGCAGAAATAGTCTTTCTACAATATTATAAATTAACTTAGCAGCCAAGAATCATTTAAAAAACACATGAAAGGTATTATTTGTGCACATTATATTTATTTTAAGTAAAAATTTGTTAAAAATTGATTATGTAATTTTAATGACAAACGAAATTTAAATGTTTAATAGTTAATTAGTGATTATAAGAAAATTCAATATTAATGACAGGAATATTTTTAAAGAAAATGTGGCATTATATACTAAGCTTATATCAATAAATATACTACCATTCAAAAATATATATGTATATGATTAACTTGAAAGTAGATAGATATAATTAATTGATAATAAAATAAATCTCAGGATTAGCCTCTCCACTTAGCTTTTTATTTTTTCTTGAAAATAGAAAATTAAACTTAACTTAGCCTATTTTGTTTTAAGTATGAGTGGAGGAAAATGGTAAGTCAAAGCCTTATATATATATATATATATATATATATATATATTCTCCCAAATACGACATGGTTTTGGTTAACTTTGCCCAAGTTGTAAATATTCCATACGAGGTGATAAAAATCAATTGAATTTACTCAAATAGTAAGGTAAGATAAAAATTTTTGAATGACTAATAATAAATTAGTTAAATCCGTAGATTTCGACAATCTTGGTTGTCAATTTCAAAGATTTAATGGGAATTCTTCGCATTTTCCGTGACCTGGAAGGGTCGAACAATTTATTTATCTCGACTTATATATAATAACAAAAATTAAATTAAAATTTTAAATTTGAAACTCAGTGTAAAGTTATTCTATGCCAAAAATGTGAAGGGGACCCCAAAGCAAGTCATTTTCCCCCAAAGGTTCTTCCGTATACAACAGACTTGTGCGTTACCCATTATGTTAGTGGTTGCTATTACGTTTGGTGTGGAAAATAGTAACACACATAGTAAAAATAATCATTGACAATTCAGATATGGAAAGGTGAGGCACGAGGGGCAAGGAAGAAGCGACAGATTGGGTCACAGCGAAGACGATGAGCGGGATTAAGCTTCCAGACAAGAGAAAAAAAGGGCCTTGGTATGCGTTGGGAATATGTCAGAGATGCCAATGTTGGACCAATTGTTTTGTTTGTCTCATCACTTCACAGTCCCACTAAACATTCTCACCTTGGTCCTCGTTGATGCTCCTGTTTTCACTTTTTCAGTTCCCCTTCGATTCACCGTTTTCTCGTTTTCCCCATCCTGGCTTAATTAGCTTTCTACCAAGGACTGGTATACCAGACCAGACTGACCCTTTTATCTCAAAAAAAACTCTCGTGAGTGCAGTTATATCACTGACAGCCCTGCATTTCTTTAGTGAAACTATGATGCTTTCGTGGTCTTGCCATTGATAGCTTCCTGGGTCAAGATAGAGATGAGAAAGATGGTGGTGATGGGATTTCGCCAGCTGGTGGTTTTCTTGCTTCTGTCCATGGCTGTGCTTCATGGCTGCATGGGAAATGATGATGCTTCTATTCAACTTAATGATGACGTTCTTGGCCTGATAGTCTTCAAATCAGACATTAAAGACCCTTCTTCTTATCTTGACTCGTGGAATGAAGACGATAACTCGCCGTGTTCATGGAGATTCATACAATGCAATCCTGTCAATGGTCGAGTTTCCGAGGTCTCTCTTAATGGCTTGGGTTTATCAGGAAAGATTGGTAAAGGCCTTCAAAAGTTGCAATATTTGAAGGTATTATCACTTTCTCATAACAATTTTAGTGGTAGCATTAGTCCAGAGATTGGTCTTATTGGCAGTCTTGAAAGGCTTAACCTTAGTCATAATAGTCTCTCAGGACGTATTCCAAGCTCTTTTGTCAATATGAATTCAATCAGGTTTCTCGATCTTTCCGGGAATTCTCTCTCAGGTTCAGTCCCTGATGATCTCTTTCAAACCTGCTCATCACTTCGATATCTCTCTTTAGCTGAGAATTCACTTGAAGGGCAACTTCCTAGTACACTAGCTAGATGCTTCTCTTTGAACACCCTTGATCTCTCTAAAAACCATTTTTCTGGTAACATAGATTTTGCTTCTGGGATTTATAATATGCAGCGGCTTCGAACTTTGGATCTATCCCATAATGAATTTTCTGGGACAGTGCCAGAAGGGGTCTTCGCCCTGCATAACTTAAAAGAGCTCCTGTTACAGGATAACCGCTTCTCAGGACCAATGCCTCTAGATATTGGATTGTGCCCACATCTAAATACATTGGATTTGAGCTATAATCTTTTCACTGGACCACTCCCAGACTCTCTCCAGAGGCTAAATTTCTTGTCTTTCTTCAGTTTATCAAACAATATGTTCACTGGTGATTTTCCTCAAGGGATTGGTAACATGAGCAACTTGGCATACCTGGACTTCTCCAGCAACAGTTTAACAGGAAGCCTGCCATCATCAATGGGTAACCTGAAAGCACTAAATTATTTGAGGTTGTCAAATAATAGGCTTACTGGAAATATACCAACATCACTAGGTTACTGCTTCCAGTTATCAACTATCCACTTAAGGGATAATGGATTCAATGGTAGCTTACCGGCTGGTTTGTTTGACCTGGGATTGGAAGAGATAGATTTTTCCAATAATGCGTTAACAGGTTCAATTCCACGTGGTTCAAGTAGACTATTTGAGTCTCTCCAAGAATTAGATCTCTCTAGAAACAGTCTCCAAGGAAGTATCCCTGCAGAAATGGGTCTTTTTGCCAACATGAGGTACTTGAATTTATCATGGAACAATCTTCAGTCAAGGATACCACCAGAGCTTGGGTTATTTCAGAACCTAACCGTGTTGGATCTTCGAAACAATACCTTATACGGTGCTGTTCCAGGGGACATATGTGAATCTGGAAGTTTGGCTATTCTTCAAATGGATGGAAATTCATTGACTGGGCCAATTCCAGAAGAGATTGGGAACTGTTCATCTCTCTACATGCTGTAAGTTATATTCATTGATTTTTTGCTTTCATCTTCTTTGATTTCTCACCTATATTATATCCAAGTCATGCCTTGTTGGACTAATATCGTTTGTAATATCTTATTTGTAGGAGCTTGTCTCACAACAATCTAAGTGGTTCCATCCCCAAAACAATTTCGAATTTAAGCAAGCTTAAGATTCTTAAACTGGAGTTCAATGAGCTAAGTGGAGAAATACCACAAGAGATTGGACTGTTGCAAAACCTTCTTGCTGTAAATATATCATACAACCAACTCACAGGCAGGCTTCCTGTAGGAGGTATATTTCCAAGCTTGGACCAAAGTGCTTTGCAGGGAAATTTGGGAATTTGTTCACCTTTGTTGAGGGGACCATGTAAGATGAACGTGCCAAAACCTTTAGTTCTTGATCCAGATGCCTACAACAGCCAAATGGGTGGTCATAGGCAAATAAATGAATCCTCAATTCCGACAAAATTCCATCGTCACATGTTCCTCAGTGTTTCTGCAATTGTTGCAATTTCAGCAGCTATTCTGATTGTATCTGGGGTGATAATTATAAGCCTCTTAAATGTTTCTGCTCGAAGGAGACTTGCATTTGTGGAGACTGCACTGGAAAGCATGTGCTCAAGCTCTACGAGATCAGGAAGTCTGCCCACAGGCAAGCTCATTCTGTTTGATTCAAAGTTATCACCTGATAGGATTGGCAATCCTGAAGTCCTACTTAACAAAGCTGCTGAGATCGGTGAAGGAGTCTTTGGAACCGTTTACAAGGTCCCATTGGGTGCTCAAGGAAGAATTGTGGCAATCAAAAAGCTTGTGACATCAAACATAATCCAATATCCAGACGACTTTGATCGAGAAGTTCGCGTGTTGGGAAAAGCAAGGCATCCAAATTTGATATCACTAGAAGGGTACTACTGGACTCCTCAGTCTCAGCTTCTGGTGACGGAGTATGCACCTAATGGAAACTTGCAAACAAAGCTCCATGAAAGAATAGGTTCGGCCCCACCACTTTCTTGGTCCAACAGGTTCAAAATTATTCTTGGGACAGCTAAGGGACTTGCTCACTTGCATCATTCCTTCAGGCCACCAATAATTCACTACAACATAAAACCAAGTAACATCCTGCTAGATGAGAACAGCAATCCAAAGATTTCAGATTTTGGACTGGCAAGGCTTCTGATGAAGCTCGAAAGGCATGTGATCAGCAACAGGTTTCAGAGTGCGCTAGGATATGTGGCACCAGAGCTGGCATGTCAGAGCTTAAGGGTTAATGAGAAATGCGATGTATATGGTTTTGGGGTGTTAATCTTGGAGCTTGTGACAGGAAGGAGGCCAGTTGAATATGGAGAGGATAATGTGGTGATACTAAGCGACCACGTAAGAGTTTTGCTTGAGCAAGGGAATGTGTTAGAGTGTGTCGACGTGAGTATGGGTGATTATCCGGAGGATGAAGTGTTGCCGGTGCTCAAATTGGCGCTGGTATGCACCTCTCAGATACCGTCCAGTAGGCCTTCCATGGCGGAAGTGGTGCAAATACTGCAAGTTATCAAGACCCCAGTTCCACACAGAATGGAAATATTCTGAGAACTAAACTTGTCCCATGATTTTTCTTAGCTTTTACCACCAACTTATTTCCACACTTGTCCAAAACTATTTCTTAATTCTTGCTCTTTCCTACTATTTAGCAAGATTTCTGCTATCAGTTGTTGGAATTCTGCCTTTTCTTTATCTATCTATCTATCTATCTATCTATATCTATATATATACATCGTCCTTTGATTAGATTTCCTTAAGTCTATGAGGGAATGCAGTTACCCTTTTTTCTGCTGCATCAATTTTTTATTCATAAATTTGAAAAATATCTTATACAGAGGTCTAGTTTTTATTTTTCTTCCATATTCAATGAAATCTGTTACAATTATCTCGAAAATTCTGGGACACAATAATACTTAAGACAAAAACTTAATTAAAGGTAATAAAATAAAATAAATAATTATTTTTAAATAAAATTCATATATTTTTTTAAAACATTATACCCAATCATTTCTACTTAAAACATTACTGAATTGTTTTCCTTCTGGTCAAATTTCACCTTTTGTGCAGTAAATGATTTGACCAAAGATTCTTAAGCTTTGATTGAAACATGAATGACTTTATCAGGCTTACTTCTTAACATGATTGATTCGACATTTTATAGTAATGATGCTTTGCCTGCCTATGAGCAGACAAGGGCGCTCTACATGTTCCTTGTGGTTCGAATAATAGTACATAATAGATCCTTTCATGGCAAAAGGTGAAGTAAATAAATAATTTCCTAAACTGAGAAAAAACTCAAAAAAAGGCCAAGCGTCTTAATTGTTCATCTTCGAAAAGAAGTTACAGGCTACCCATAAATTATCATTCTACTCAGACATTGCAAAAATTTCAGCTTCCAATATGCCTCACAAGATTGAATTTCTCTTGTAATTGTAGTCCAGATAATGCACCTATACCAGCAAAATGCATACAACAATTATCACTAGATTTGCTTCATTTATCATGCAAGGACTTCATTAAATACAATCTGTTGAAGCTCTGCCCGGCAACCCTGCAAATTTATTCAACAATGATAAATTTTCAGAATGTCACGCCATTGATTGTTTTAGACATTAAAATAACTGAACATTTTTAACTGCTTGTAGATACCCACAGAGAACCTGTAATATCTTCCCTCTTCTCTCTCTCTTCCTTTTTTAGCAAAACAAAAATCTAATAATAATACTTAATATTTTGCTCCAAAAGGAATTAGATTACATATAGGACATGTTGTTGTTGTTTTCCTTTCAGGTCTATAAAAATTTTACCAGTACATGTTAAAGTAGCAATCACCAGTAAATACAACTACAAGTTTATAACAGGCCAGATAGTTGCAGAAGACAAACCAAGGAAAAATTGTATCGGTTACAATGCCCAAATTGAATGCAATCAAATTACTAAAGCCTTACAAAGAGATAGATTAGGGGAAGTCAAGGCAAAGAGGAGCAAGCTTTTCAATTATCTTACACTAAGCATTGATGCAAGTCTAAAAGAAAGACACTATATGTGAAACACAAAAACAGGCTGAAAGGTACAACTAGGACTGCATAGATTTCAAAATGTCAATTTGCAGAAGATTTTAAGATGTCAGGCTATCCGGAAAGATAATAGGTAAGATCAAAAACAGACAACATACCCATTGATTTGGTTGCAATAATTAGCAATTTGATTTGTTATGAGAAAGCTCTCCAACCGTGATGGCTCAGGAATTGGCTTGAAGATGGGGTTTGAGGGGTCCTCCTCAGGCAAAGGCTCCTCCCCAACAGCTTTCCGTGCCATGTTCTCTGACCTACAGATACAAGACAGAACAAACATGCATAACCATATAAATACAATAATTACGTGAATTAAGAAAACAAAAGCACAATATAAAGCCTTTTCATAAAACAAAAACCACTCCACCAAAAGGAGAAGAGAGGGGAATTTCAATAAACTTAGTACACTTAATGCTTAGGCAGTAAACCCACAGGCTATATTGCAAAGCTTCTACAATCAAATAATGCCATCAACTTAACTTTTCAACCTACGACACTTGAAAACTTTGTGCCTCAGAAATTTCAAGGTCACCACACACTTAAAAACATTTTTAATTTTATTATAAACAAAAGGGTTTTTCCTTTAAC
Source organism: Theobroma cacao (assembly GCF_000208745.1). Classification (NCBI taxonomy): domain Eukaryota; kingdom Viridiplantae; phylum Streptophyta; class Magnoliopsida; order Malvales; family Malvaceae; genus Theobroma; species Theobroma cacao. Next base: position 25,260,545 of record NC_030853.1, on the reverse strand, counting down.
ATCTCTTCCCAGCGAACTCACTAATGACGTAGCATATGGAGTTTATTTAAATAACATGGTTAGCTTAAGTATACTACCTTCTTTTCTGAAGCCATGCCTGTTGCTGGGCTTGTTGACGTGACAGGCTCCTGTAGTAAAATTGAAACTGCAAAAAGGCAATTTACATTACAAACATAAATTAACAGCTAATGAAGGCAGTGAAATATCAGAGAAAGGGGAACACAAACCTTCTGTTGTTCCATTGACAAATCATCCATACATTCAATCAAAAATTCCATATTCCTCTCCATATATGGAGTAGTTGACAATTGAAGACGGTCATAATCACACTAAAACAGAAAACTACAGTTAGAAGAAGGCAAATGTCCCAGTCTTTTACCAAAGTACTACTGAAAAGTATGCCATCAACATTTTATATTTCACCTGTGTGACTGGAGTATCAGATTCCAGTTCAGTCATAAAGGCACTGATAAGGGCAGAATTTGCAACTTTGATCTGCCACAGAATAGCAGCACTACCATTAACATGAAAGCAGGAACCACATTTGTTTCATTCGAGAAAAAACCAGAATTAAATAAAAATCAACAGTCAATCCCAAACAATCACTACCCCACTATCAAGAAACATGTGAAAAACTTAATAAATTCTGAAGATAGAAGTGCAAGAACACAGATTTTGGAGAACATAAGGCCAGCCCAATCTTCAAGAGCATCCATTCATTTGACAAATCAGTGACAATTCAAATAATGTAAGATAAAATATGATAAATCCTAAAGGATTTCAGCAAACTGGGTTTTTTTGGTTACTTTCTATATCATTACAGCACATTCCAACATCACTGAAAGAACACGGTCACACATCATTGTGACTTTGCTCATGATATGAGGATCGTTAACTTATTTGAACTTGCAGCAGCATGGTCACAGGTAGCACTAGACTAGTGGTTATTTCACACAAGATGATAGTGAAGGATAATGCAACCTCTATGATAGATTACAATAGTTCATCAAATCAGTAAGAGTCAGAAGCCTTAGAAGCTTACAGGAATTTCCTCAAAAATATCCACCCATGACAAGTTTTTCTCCCTCAACCTATAACAGCAAAAGAAAACATTGATATGAGATCACATTAAATTCACTTTTATGAAATTTTGACAGCACAAAGAAACCATACTTCTCTCCGGTAAAACTATTAGCTCGGTAAAGTTCCATGAAAGAATCAGATAGCTTCAAAGCCTTGAGAGCCAAGACACCTTGATTGGACCTCGAAGGATCATAGATAATGCATACACACCTCCTAATATTCTCCTGCAATGATTAACAATTAAACATAGAAATAAATAATTCAATAAAAAAAATAAAATCATGAGCTATACTTTGCAAGCGAATCTAAAAGGAAAAAAAGGGGGGGGTGGCAGGTGCTAAAATGCTGAGGACTGAACCATAAGATTCAATTATTGACTCACTTTTAGGTTCATTCAGCATTGAAGTTATGTTTAATGGCAACCATGAAGTCTCATTCTGATTCTATACTTTTTCTTAAAAACCAAAAAGCAAGTATTATAACAAGTTACAATATCTAAACCATTTAGAAAGCAACACAAAAGTTGTAAGTTGAAAAAAAAAAGGCCATTGAGCTTTTCTATTTCTTTTTCTTTTTTCCTTTTGTATCCATAGTTTAAAGAGAAACATCATGTTCATCACCACAAACACATTTACACACAATTCAGGAGATTCACAAAAAACTGCCACTGAACAATGACAAGGATTTTCCTGTACTCCTATTCAAGTTAAAGCAAGACATATGTTCTTTTTACAGGCACTGGCATGTCTACATCACTAAAATCAGATTTTATTCTAGCTGCGACGCTCATGCTGGGTCCACAGAAGCACGAAGGGGGAGACACATAAAATTGATGCAGAGATTTACAGAAATTACCATATTGCAAGGAAATGTAACAAAGGTGAAGCGGCACTTTTAAATCCAGTACCTGATAATTCATGAAGGTCTCAATTAATTCAACTGTCTGATATGAACCCAAAATTGTAGATTGGTACCTGAAAATATGCAAGGCAAAGTTCACTTCACAAAATAAAAGGTAGATGAGTGCATAATTTAACCATAAATTAAAGTTCAAATTATTTGAATAACTATAACTAATAAGATACTGTCCACGCTACAATAATGGAATCACAATTGGTTATGAACTGAACTGACTGTTAGCAATGAAAAAAAGTAACAATCCAACAAAACCAAAAAAATAATAATAATAAAGCATGTCCTTGGCAATACAAAAAAGACAGACATACCATCCAACAGTGTTGTTATCAACGTTAACCTCTCTTAGACATCTCATCATCTCAAGCTGATAATTAGCTCCATCAGCTTCAATTTCCTCGTCTTCCTCACGGATCTGCCCCAACCATTGAAACACGATACACCCAAATTTAAAAAGGAAAACAATATATATATAAAACAATAAAAATTAAAAATTAAAAGAGATTTGCCAAGTTACCGGGAAAGGGAAACAGTTGGTAACTTCAAGGACACTGCCAACATCCAACCCAAGAAGCTGGCCTGTAACCAGAGCCGGTGAAAACTCCTTGCAGTGTTTGATTATTTTTAATATCACCTAATTTTTCAAATTTTATAAAAATTATTGATAAGAAAATAGAAATTGATAGAAAAATAGGAAAAAAGATTAGAAGAGGAAAGGAGGAATACCAGTCCTTCGATCTGGACAACTCGGAGAGGAGAAGCAACCTCCTCCGTCGCTGCAACCTGAAGGAACGACCTAGCCATTGAGTTTGCCATTGTTGAATTTTGGCAGTGTCTTCGAAGAAAAGCTCTGTTAGTTAAACGACCGTGAGGAGAGAAGAGTAGCCCTAGGTTTTGGTTTGCTTTCTGCTTTTTAGTATGTTTTTTTTTTTCCGCTTCTTTTTTAGGTCGGATTCGGATATATGGTTGTAGGCCTATTGGCGGTGATCCTGTTTGGGTAAAACTTGGGCTTTGAGTCCAACCTGTTTCCTAAAGTAAGTCGAATATGCATGGTTTTCTTGAGATAAACTTTACAAAAACCTGTGTTTGGATCGGAAAAAAAAAATATAGTGAGAATAGGATAATTATTTTGTAAAATTAAAATAAATAATAAATAATTATTATATAATTTGATTTATGAAAATAAAATAAGAAAGTAATTGTTATTGTGAATGATCATTTCTTTCAATGAAATAAAATATTAAAGAAAGATTAAAAATAGAGAGGGAAAGGCTCCCCAGATCAAACATGCTCTAAAAATGTTAGAACTCATTAGATATTGTTAAAGAGGTTTAGGATTCAATTGCAAAATGGTGGGAAATTTTAAGACCAAAAGTGTAATTACCCAAAATGCAACTTAACCTTTAAATAACACTTTGCTTAGTTGCTATTTTTCATATTACTAATTGTTTAAAACACAAACTTAATGGTTTTCATAACGCAAACTATATGTTTTGAAAATATATATACTACTTAAAATATTAACATTTAACTTCTTCTTTTTTAAACCCAGAGAGTGAAGTTAAAGTATTTTTTGAAACCACAGGGCTGTGGATTCATGAAGCAAGCAGAAAAATGAGATTTGAGTGGAGCTTAGGTTTTATGGTTACTTGAGCGAGTATGGAATGAGTAATGGGGAAGAGGTGACGTGGGGCAGGCCAAGCAAAAGAAACAAAGGAGTTTGTAATTATGTCGGTGGGGGAAGGATATGGAAGAGTTCAACAAAAGCCAACTCTTTGTCATTGATACAAAAGGAGGAAGAAAGAAAGAAAGAGGAGTACCCAAAGACAAGTGCAAAACCAAATACCAAATTTTACAATGCAGTGGTTGATACAACGTTAGAATGACATATAGGCATTGGGGTGGCTACCAGAGAGACTATGAAAGACGAGCCATATTGCCCATTTGCCCTAAATATCGCCAAGAGAAAAGGTTGGCTTTCATACCATTGATGGAAGCATGATATGTGCTGCAGCTTTGTGAACCTTGTAAGTGTTTTGTCAAAGATGTGGGTCTATACCTAATTTACAAGACATGTCTATATATCTTGAAGGAGATACCTTTAATGGTGGTCATAACAACTTTTAGAAGGAAAAAAAAAAGGATGAATATGTGTATCTATCTTAACATGGCCTCTGTAGACTTTGCAGGCAGGACTGGTATACCCTGCGCACAAGCTGGCGAAGCAAGCTTTTAATGCTTAGATATCCAACCTGCACCGACAAAGGAGGCACCTGACTTCTTTATAGTGTTGAGCAGTTAAGTTATATATGGTTGTCTTTCCCTGGTCACTCATTCTTCGAGCTAACAAGACCTTTCTATGGCGATAAAGAGGTCTAAAAATCTTTAGATTTCAGATTCAGGGTTAATTACTCCCTATATTTTCCCGTTTGGGAATGAAAAAGGAAACATGATTGCCCTCTATAATGGCAGAGAGTGACAATAAGAGACGTAAGTAAGCAGTTTGGTCTCCAGAAATGGTTATTCCCACACATTCACGGATCATACAAACTACTGAAGCACATGACACCTATTATCAACCCGTGGATGCCAATGCCATTAGCAATAATCATATACGAATTGTCGTTTTTCTTTTGTGTTTTTTCAAAGATTCTTTTGATTTTATTTATCTCTCTTTTTGTCTCTTTTTTCATTATTATTATTATTATATATGTAATGTTATATGACACATGATGTACAGTACACATATATTGGAAAGTTTATACCAGATAACTTTCCATAAATAAAAAAAAATAAAGAAGGAAATTAATGTTGAAAATCTAAAAAAAGAAAGGTAATGTAACAAGAATTATAAATACTTATTGCAATAAAGACAATTTGCATTTGCAGTAGAGCTAAAAAATAATGACCTAAGATCAGACGTCAGATGATAATGAAGTCAATTAAGCGGTCCTACCTCACTATCCTGTCAGTTACACCACTATTTTCAATCACTAGGCAGCAGCTTTTATATATGGCCCTTTGCAGATCTTGCTAGGTGCTACCATGGACAACATGAAAACTGGGATGGATTTGGCTAGCCAGAAGAAGGCTGAGGAAGATGGGAAAGAAGAGGAGAAGAGCAAGAGCAAGAAGCTTGGAGGCATTAGAACAATGCCATTCATTCTTGGTAAGTTTAACTTTTTGAACTCCAGCATTTCCAATAGCAAAAATTTTTGACGATCAAACGAATTGTTAGCCAGACAATTTAACTTGGTTTCTTTCAATATTTTTGACAGCAAATGAAATATGTGATAGATTTGCTGCCAGCGGGTTCCACAGCAACATGATAACATACTTAACTCGGGAATTAAACATGCCTCTGGTTCAAGCCTCCAACATCCTCACCAATTTTGGTGGAACAGCCAGCTTTACTCCCCTAATTGGTGCTTTGATTGCTGACTCCTTTGCTGGTCGCTTTTGGACCATCATTGTTGGTTCCGTTATTTATGAATTGGTCTCCCTCTCACTCTTTTTAGTTTGCTATTTACTCGAGGACTGTGCCATTAGTTATGAATTCATTCAATTGATCACCCATTGCCCTGTATCTTGTTGCAGGGCTTGGTTAGCATCACCATATCGGCAGTGCTACCATCGCTCCGTCCCCCGCCGTGCCCAACTCAAGAGAACTGCCAGGCAGCCTCAACGTTTCAACTCTGGATATTGTACATTTCTCTTCTCCTCACATCTCTTGGCACCGGTGGCATTAGGCCTTGTGTTGTTACATTTGCTGCTGACCAGTTTGACATGGACAAATCAAGTGCTGCTCGATCAGGAAAGTGGAATTTCTTCAATTGGTACTATTTTAGCATGGGAATAGCCACGTTGACTGCCTTGACTGTGGTGGTTTACGTCCAAGACAATGTGGGCTGGGGTTGGGGTCTTGGGATCCCAACCATAGCCATGGCTATATCTATCATAGCCTTCCTCATAGGTTCAACGCTTTATAGGAAATTGAAACCAGGTGGAAGTCCGTTGATTAGATTGGCTCAAGTGATTGTTGCGGCTGTGAAGAAAAGAAAAGAAATTGCACCTGAAGACCCCAAGCTCTTGTATCAGAACAAAGAGCTTGATGCAGCTATTTCTGTTCATGGAAGACTTGTACATAGTGATCAGTACAAGTAAGCTATGGTTTTTCATTAAAAAAATATTTGTAACAGTAACAAGAAGCTAATAATATCCGACATTTAATATATTTGAATGATTAAAATCGCTTCTTTAATCTCTATCCACAGATGGTTTGACAGAGCTGCAATAGTAACAGAAAGTGAGGCTACAAATTCCAACCCACCAAGTCTGTGGAGGCTAGCCACAGTCCATAGAGTGGAAGAACTAAAAACCATCATCCGAATGTTGCCAATTTGGGCAGCTGGAATTTTACTTGTCACCTCTTCCTCACACCAGCACAGCTTCACCATCCAACAAGCTCGAACTATGGACCGTCACCTATCCCACTCCTTCGAAATCCCACCAGCCAGTTTGTCCATCTTTGGCATCCTAACCATGCTCTCTGGACTTGTTCTATACGAACGCCTCTTCGTTCCATTTGCTAAACGGTTCACCGGAAACCCCTCAGGAGTAACATGCTTACAAAGAATGGGCATTGGTTTCACGGTCAACATTCTAGCCACAATTGTTGCATCATTTGTCGAGATGAAAAGGAAAGCAGTTGCAGCCAATCACCACTTGTTGGATGACCCAAATGCCATAATTCCCATCCGTGTGTTTTGGTTAGTTCCTCAATTTTGCCTTCATGGGATAGCAGAAGTTTTCATGTCAGTCGGGCACCTGGAATTTCTTTACGACCAGTCACCAGAAAGCATGAGAAGCACAGCTGCAGCACTGTATTGGATAGCAACATCGGTGGGGAACTACATAGGAACATTGCTGGTATCACTTGTTCATGAGTACACCGGAGAGAAGAACAATTGGTTGCCTGACAGGAATCTCAACAGGGGAAGACTAGAGTACTACTATTGGCTTGTTAGTGGCATCCAAGTTGTGAATCTTGTTTACTACATTATTTGTGCCTGGCTTTATACTTACAAGCCATTGGAAGAAGTTAAGGAAGAAGGTGGTGAATTCCATGAAAATAAGATTTCACAAAATGGATCGGAGCTTGCAAGAAATGAAACGGCTTAGTTAGATTGCTTCTCCAGGGAAGCAGGTGGTGCCTGTCCAGTCGGATGGCAATGCATAGCGGATGTATAGTCAAACACCATGGATGGATCAGTAATTAATGCTAATGAAGGCGTTTACAAACTATTTTCAAGCTTTCTGTTAATTAGGATGCAATTAGTTCAAACTCTAATTGAAAGCCCAAGCAACCAACAACAAACTATAATTCTATCTTTACCTAAGAGGATGTGTTTAATGATAAGTATTTCATTTTTAGGTTTTGGTAATGTTTTTTTTTTTTGAAAGTAGGGTTTTGGTGATGTTAACTTGTGTATTAAATACAAGTGGGTTATAAAATTGAACCAAATTGAAGAGATAAGCTTTCTTAATTAATGAAAATTCTATCTCAAATCCCAAAAATTTTCTTTTATGGAAAAGTTTAAATCCCAACATTAAACATTTTGGCTAAGCTCAATTTCTTTATAAAATTTATGGTTCTGCCACTGTGGACACAAACAAACCGTGAAAGAAAGGAATCTTAATTAGGTGTGGTTGTATCTAACCGTTCCCAAATTACAAAACCAATGATTATCAGCCAACTCAGCAAATGCAACCTCCGTTTTCTAAATGTCGAAACAAAGCACATTTAGCTTACGTGGCTAATATTGACTGGCCGTTTGCTTAATATCATTACAGTTTCCAAACATATTTATCTAAGTGTCAGCGTGGACCCGCTTTTTAATGGGTCCCTTTTGGGAAAAAGAGAAAATAAAAGATAGTGACTCGAGCCGGACGCTCACTGAGTCGAATAACTCAGGGAACTCGTTTTCCTTTAGCTCTCTCTTTCTAGGTTTTTGTTTATATACTTTGAGCTCTCTTACAAGCTCCTCGAGGTTTTAACCCCTTTCTTTCCTTGCACTTTCTCGCACTTTCTCGCGTTTTCTCTTCTCTGGTGGAAGCTCATCTCAGCTAGATCTCTGATTAGGTATAAACCACAAAATCTCGGCCTTTAATTTACATTTCTCTCCGTTGTTCCGAACTAAAGTATTGTTATGTTTCATTTCAAAGAAGAAATGTCAAAGTATTTTGTTTTTATTACTAAATTTGAAGGATTTTTTTGTTATACGTTATTTGATTTGGTTAAATTTTATTTTTTGTTTTTTCATTTTGCATTTACATGCTTTTTTCTCTCTGTTTTCAGCAACTCTGTTTCTTTTTTTTTCTTTATATGTGCATGTGCATGTGCTGTTGCTTTGCTCGTTTTTGATTAATATGCTAGATTTAGCACTCCAATGGGATTATTTTTGAAGGAGGAGCACGAACAGTTTGGAATTACCTCGAATATTTGCTTCGTTTGATTTGATCTTTTTTTTTTGTTGTGCTAATAGTTAATTTCACTTTGCAATAATCAAAGGATTTTTTTTTTAGGTGTAGGTTTTGACGTTTTCTCCTCTAAGTAAACACTGAAGATTTTACTTAGGACGAAGTCTTTAATTTAATTGAATGTGGAATAAGCATTGAACAGTTCATGATTTAATATACCTTAGCTTTTGATGAAAATGTTGCTGCTATGAAAATTGGATGTTAGTACGTTAACTGAAGAATGATGTTGTTGAAGTTTCTGAAAACAAACAGAGCGGGAATAATTTCAAAAATAAGATCTTGAAGGATGGAGACACTTGTCTGTTTTCTGAAATTGAGCCGCAGCTCATCTTGGTATGGAGAAAGAGTTGCCTTAAATCTGTTTTCTATGTTTGTACTTGGAATGTTTTTGGAAAGGAGAGAGTTATTAAATGCTCTTGGCATATATGATTAGAAAGTGACAACTAGGCATGTATAGTTCTCTATCAGTCTTTTGAGCCCATCTTGTGCCCTTCCCCTGCCCATTTACCTCTTTTTTATTAACCAATCTCTTATTAAAGCGTGGTTCTGAGCACAATCTGCAAACTGATCCTTCTAACTAGTCTGAGCTCCTTGTTGAAGAAGTTCCTTTGTAACCAGTATGCATCCTTGGTCCTCAAACTCCACATACTTCAGAGGAAATGTGTAGCTCCTAACAGGGAGTAATACGGCCTCTCAAGAAGACATTTTTACCTTTCTGTGATATCTTTCATCATACCTTTTGATGTTCTTTCTTAACATGGTAAAACAAAGATATTTTCTGGTAATGTCCTTGAATGTTTTAGTTACTGCGGTTTTATAGCATCTGAAGGGTCTTTCTTAATCTGCAGCAGCTATCAGGTATCATCAATATGCATGCTTAATACACATGCCATTGAGAACTTAGAATTTTATCTAGTAATGGAAAGATAATTTGGTTCATAAAGATTGTTCTTGCTTGCATTTAGCTTAAAAGAGGATATAATAGGTTTACTTGTTACAATGTTTTGTTCTCTTACTCTACCGTTTGATAGAGGTTCTTGTTTCTATGTAGTTAATGACTTCATAATTGCCCGTGTTTAATTGAGATTATTCTTTGAAAAGTATAACTGTTGATAATTGTCCAGAATCATGTGCCATTAACAATGGCATAATTGAAAAGTTATACATGCAAGAATGTTTAGGCAAAGCAATTTCTCTGCTTATTATTATTTTGTACTTTCCTCTTCAAGGTGTTGTTACACTTGGAAGTTTATGGAAGAATACAATCATCAAAGCTAGTGTTTGCCTATGTATTCAAAAGGATCTGGTCAAGGAGATGGGCCAGTTTCTAGGCCTGTGCGCACAAGTGATAGGCTTAGAAGAAGGCCAAAAGTGTATGGCCGCCCATATTTGTATTACACTCCAACCATCATTCGAACTAGGAAAAGCAAGACAAAGACAAGGACGGCAGCATCTCGCATTGCCAAAATGTTGCGCTCAGGGGATCGGCCAGTGCGGACTTCCAACAACAATGTAAGTTATGCATTCTTATCCAAATGTATATATCATGCTGATAGTCTTTAAGCAGTTTAGAGAAAAGTTTTAGCTCGTCCAGTTTCAATGTGAAGTTTGTCTAGACTGTAGATATCATAAAATTATAAAGGGATTAGGTAATATAAATCTTCTTCTCTTACATGATTATAGTAGTTTTATAATTATATTGCATACATTAAGCCTCTGTTTTGTTGTTGCTTTTGCTACTTTAATTTTGCCATTTGCTTCTTGAAAAGCTGCTATAAAGTAGAAGAAAAAGTTAAAATGCAGAATCATAATTGGTTAAAAATTGGACATATATAAATATAACGCCAATATAACATAATCAGTTTATATCAAGTAGAATCATGCATTTTGTTATCTAAAGAAATTAAATATTTTATTATAATTCTTTGAAGATTTTGTTTGACTTTATATCCAAGCACGCTCTTTTGCTTTTTGCTTCTGGAAGCAAACAGCAACAGCCAAAAGGAGTTTAAGGAGTTTCTGCTGCCATTATAAAAGAAAAGAAACGTATTAGCTGATGCTATTATTTTGCACTTGAAAATGGTTCATTTGTTTCCTAACAGATATGCAAGAAACCATCACCAACCACCTATTTGAAATGCTTAGGAATTACAACATAGATTACTTTAAAGACTATTTTAAATGGAAAGGATTTATTTCAACTTTGCGCCATATGTATAACCTATTTCTTTCTCTTGTTATGCCTACAACCTTTTGACTGCTTTTGCTGTGTCTACATCTCTTGAACCTAGGATGGTCCATGCAGTGTTGAGATGAACTCGGACGGCATTGCAAACTGTTTACTCGTGCTAAAACCATTCCTAACCTGGCATAGATTTTGTTTATGATTTTAGTATGACTGTAAGCATTAATTATTTGTTGACACTTGATATCATAACATTTATGGTGACATTAATTTTGTGTTGCAGCTGTATCATATTGCATTTTCAGATACTAGTTCCTTGTTCTGCTGCTTTCTAGATTAAAATATAGATTCCTATTTCTCTTTTATGTCAGGCATTCTTATAGGAGGCCATGTGCCATATAGGTTTTCTTTAATAAGTTGCATCTTTGCATGCTTTTCATATCACCGCCCCTTCTCTTGAAGCCAATTACATCAAAATGATTCATTTTGTAAATGATGTCATGTATTCTGAATTTGATTAATTTTAGTCATCCTTTTGTTGCAGTCAGGCACACCCAATCTTCGACGTTCGTCAAGAAAGAGGAGAGTTTCTGTGAATCTTACTGGTTATACTGACAGTTCCGGTTCAGAGGATGAAGACATGATGGTAACAGAATTTTGAAAATCAATTTCTTTTCTCGGATTTGGTGAGATATCAATATTAACGCATCACAGAAAGTGTATTCTATTTCAACATCTTACTATTTTTTTTTTCAGAGACCTTCATATCGACCTTTGAGGAACCAGGTTGATAACAGTGTAAGTCAAGATGAGTTTCCTTCTCCCAAGCGTAAAAAGACTATGGAGACTAAAGAAACTCCTCGGCGTGAAGGACTGCGCCCTCGTCGGTCAAAAGCAGCTGCAATTAAACGAATGAATTTGGATTTTGGTGATGAGCAGGACACTTCAGAGGAGAAAGTTGGCGAGGATGAAACTGAAAATGGGAATGATTTAGATGACGATGCTGCAGATGATGGCCAAAATGAGGAAGAGGGTGATGCTGAAGATGAGGGTGATGGAGAGGCTGAGGGTGAAGATGAAGGAGAAGATGATGGTGATGACGAGGAGGGTGAAGAAGAGCAGGAAGGAAGGAGGCGATATGATCTTCGAAATCGTGCTGATGTACGCAGGCTTTCTATGGATGAGAGCAAGCAAAGAGCTAGATCTCCTCGGAGGGTTTTGCATCAAGGAATGGGGACTAAGGTCAGCAGGGATGTTAGGAAGGGTGGATCACGAGTTCATAAGCGTCATCGTCTAGCAAGAGCCGAGGATTCTGATGATTCTCTTCTTGTGGATGAGCTGGATCAGGGGCCTGCTATTCCCTGGGGTCGAGGTGGGAGCAGATCTGGACCACCTTGGCTGTTTGGGGGACTAGACATGCATGGGACAACACCATGGGGATTAAATGTTGCTGCATCTGGTTGGGGCCATCAAAGTGATGCTTTTGCTACATTGACTTCTGGGATTCAGACTGCTGGACCAAGTTCTAAAGGAGGGGCAGATATTCAACCCTTACAGGTTGATGAGAGTGTAAGCTTTGATGAAATAGGCGGGCTTTCTGAATATATTGATGCTTTAAAGGAAATGGTTTTCTTTCCCTTGTTGTATCCAGATTTCTTTGCAAGTTATCACATCACCCCACCTAGGGGTGTCTTGTTGTGTGGTCCTCCTGGCACAGGTAAGACATTGATTGCCAGAGCATTAGCATGTGCTGCTTCAAAGGCAGGTCAGAAAGTCAGTTTTTACATGCGAAAGGGTGCTGATGTGCTTAGCAAGTGGGTTGGTGAGGCTGAAAGACAATTGAAACTTCTTTTTGAGGAGGCACAAAGGAATCAGCCTTCCATCATTTTCTTTGATGAGATAGATGGTCTTGCTCCTGTGAGGTCTAGCAAACAAGAGCAGATTCACAATTCAATCGTCTCCACTTTGCTTGCCCTCATGGATGGTCTTGATTCTCGTGGACAAGTTGTTTTGATTGGAGCAACCAACAGGATTGATGCTATTGATGGAGCCTTAAGGCGCCCTGGGCGATTTGATCGTGAATTCAATTTTCCTTTGCCTGGCTGTGAAGCACGTGCTGAAATATTAGATATTCACACTCGGAAGTGGAGGCAACCTCCTTCTAAGGAACTTAAAATGGAACTTGCAGCTAGTTGTGTGGGATATTGCGGTGCAGATTTGAAGGCCCTATGCACTGAAGCTGCCATTCGTGCATTTCGTGAAAAATATCCTCAAGTGTACACTAGTGATGATAAATTTTTGATAGATGTTGACTCGGTGAAGGTTGAAAAGTATCACTTTGTAGAGGCCATGTCAACAATTACTCCCGCTGCTCACAGAGGTTCCATTGTTCACTCTAGGCCATTGTCTTTGGTAGTTGCACCGTGCCTGCAAAGACATCTCCAGAAAGCCATGAACTATATATCTGACATATTTCCTCCCCTAACAGTGTCATCTGAGTTGACTAAGCTTTCTATGCTCTCATATGGATCTGCAATTCCTCTTGTTTATAGGCCTCGGCTTCTGTTGTGTGGTGGTGATGGTTCTGGCTTGGTAAATATTTTGCATCTTCTTGATTTTTAATAACTGCAAATGTTGGAACCAAAAACTGAATATACTTACTGATCTAGTTCTACAGGATCATCTTGGACCTGCAATTTTACATGAGCTAGAGAAATTTCCTGTACATTCTCTTGGTCTTCCATCACTTCTTTCGGATCCTAGTGCAAAGACACCAGAGGAAGCACTGGTTCATATATTTGGCGAAGCAAGAAGAACAACACCATCTATACTCTATATACCCCAGTTTAATCTATGGTGGGATAACGTGAGTGCTTCCTTTCATTGAGTAATTTTTCATATCTGATTCTGATTAAGTATTAGTTCAATTGAGTGCACTCAATTAAAAGTTGATGATTTTTTGGGTGCTTCAGGTCCAGTTTATTAGTCCATTTCTGTCCTTTCTTTATTTTCTGAGTTTGATGAATATGGTATTGCAGGCACATGAACAGCTAAGGGCCGTACTGCTTACTCTTTTAGAAGAGTTGCCTTCGGACTTACCTATATTGTTACTTGGAACATCCTCAATTTTACTAGCTGAATTTGACGGGAATCCATATTCAGTATTTCCTCAGCGTAGTGTGTATGTCTAACTAACCCTTAAAGTAACCTTTTATGCATTTCTACCATTTCTTTTTTGTGATTATTCTGGTATCATTTTGACCATTGGCAGTTATTATTCATAATCTGGGCTGGTTATTGTTGTCGCCATGACATTTGGTTTTGAATAAATAAACCCTTCTTGGCCTTTCTTGCAAGTTATAGATCTTGCAAGTAATAGATCTTGTTGGAACATCACAGATTCACTCTTTTTTGTTTTATAAATTCAATGTATGAATAGAATAATATCGATGAACATCTCAGATTCAGTCCAACTGCATTCTGTATTCCCTTTTTCTATTTTGTGGTGTTGCTTCTGTTTTGTTGATATTGATGAGCAGGAATTTTACTTTTTCCAAATCGTCCTAGGTATTTATTTACTTATCTTTTTATTGATTAAAACTTAGTTTGACAGTCATGTATTTAATTTTTATTGTCAGCTATCAAGTGGACAAACCATCAACTGAAGACAGATCTTTGTTTTTTGACCGTTTAATTGAAGCTGCTTTGTCAGTCTTGTTGGAGGCTGTGACCAAAAAGTCCCGGGAATCAGAATCTCTTCCTGAACTTCCCAAGGTGCCAAAAGTGGCAAGTGGACCAAAGGTCTCAGAATTGAAGGCCAAAGTAGAAGCTGAGCAACATGCTCTTCGCCGGTTACGGATGTGCCTTAGAGATGTTTGCAACCGGTAAGTTACCATGGTCCTATCAGAAACGCATTTTATAGTATACCCTTTAACTTAGGCATCCTTTTCTTTTGTTGTTCCCTCTGCCCCCTTCATCCTGCCTTTCTATCTTTATCTTGGCGTTATAATCTCTGTGAAGCATATTTCAATCGATTCAGGTGAAATTTAGGACAAATAGACGAGGGAACTGGAACTCAGGTTTCAGTGCTGAGTTGGAATTTTGCAAATGAAAAAACTATAACTAAGATTGGAAGAAGATCTAAAGTTTTTCAAAGTATTGCCCAAGGCATATTAGGTGTATTCTTGTAGAACTGCTTAGTTCGGTGACCTTGAGAGAAATTTATTAGCTAAGAAAATGAAAAAAACTAGTGAAAAAAATTTTGAAACTATGACTAAAGAAGAAAAGAAAGAAAAAGAAAGAGAAAATCTACCTGTAGACATGAAGCTGGCTCTTGTATATCTCTCCCAATTGCAGTGTGGTTTTTGGCTCATTAAATAATTATCGTTGGATGTTTCCTAATGGTCCATGAATTTGTTTTGGGTGTAAGATCTCCTTTGCATGTAATTCTATTTATCAACTTACATTTGTTACCCTTATTTACTCCTGCTTTATCTCCAAAGTTAATATAGCTGGGAAAACCTCAAATTTCGAAGAAGATTGCTTCTAGAATGGGCTTGAAGGTTTTAATTTATTGTTGATTGTTGTTATCTTTATATGAGCTTACAAAATAAGATATATAGGCCTTGATTTATGGCTGAAAAGGGTTTTATTAAACAGTTACTAAGCTGTTTAGACGATGGTTGATCATGTTGCAGGATATTTTACGATAAAAGATTTAGTGTCTTTCATTACCCAGTCACTGATGAGGACGCACCAAACTACCGCTCAATAATCCAGAACCCTATGGATGTGGCTACTCTATTGCAGCGGGTTGACTCTGGGCAATATCTTACCTGTGCAGCTTTTCTGCAAGATGTTGATCTGATTGTAACCAATGCAAAGGTGTGGGTTTGTTATGATTTCTATATGTGATCTATTCTGATTTCCATTTTTATTAATTTAACTTGGTTGAACATGTACCTTGCCACTAATGGATGATGGTTTACTGTGGATTATTTGGGGGATTAACATTTTAACGTGTATGAATGCATGTAGGACAGAGTGGGGGAAATCTGTTTGCTTAGGATCTATGGTAGGGTAGATACCTAGGGCTGAAAATTTTGGGATTTTAGGTTTATTGTTATATTCAGGGGCTCAAATTCATTGGAACTTAAGGGCAAAAGAGTGGCTGGCAGCAGAAAGAGATTCCAAGGAATTTTGTTGCAGCAGCAAAATTGTGGTTTTGAAACTGATTTTACAATGAGCTATTTAAGTGGGAGAAGGATAGAAAAATTGTGGGTTTAGGGCCTCTGAAGTAGTCTATAGAATGGGTTGGATCTAGGATTGAATAGAAATGAAAAGTGAAAAAGCGAGGTATTGCCTCAGTGGTACCCACACCTCACCATGGAAATAGAGGTCCTAAGTTTAAATCCCCTCCCCTAACAATAAAAAAAGTAAAAAAATAAAGAACAGGAAAAGGAAGGGAGAAGAGAATAAATAAGGAAGCTTTGCAGCAACACTATGAACAGTAGTTTCACCGGTCTATGCATGTAGAGAATCAAGGAGGAAGAAGGGGGCACGAGATATTCCTCGTTATCCATGCCTCAAGAAACCAAAATATTCAAAATATTCATAATAGGTCTTTCAAAAAAAAAAAAGAAGATTCATAATAGGATAGTAACCACTAAACATGTAAACAACCAAGTTAGGCACCAAGAAAATAAACCTGAACCACTGCAAAATGCTATAATAATCTAAACTCGTCAAAGTAACATAACTAAGCAAAGGGTAGAGGAATTGCAACAGTTACAGTTCTGACCATTTACAAAAATACCCAGAATCCAAAAATATGAAAATCCTAATTGCTAAAATTGAAATTACATAACAGGGAAAGGAATTAGGTTCTTCACCAGATGCATTTTATAGACAGGTACACATGAATGCATCTAAACTGCACATGCATTACAAAAAAACCAACAGTCGCATGCTATGTACATGAGAGTAGAATCTGAATAATTTGCTAGTTTATTTATCTTTACTGTCAGTCTATTGTTGTAATCTTCTTTGACATTAAGTTAAATGCAGATATTATTTCTTATGTCAGGTAAAGGATCACTTGGAAGTTTGGTTTTATTACATACTATACACAGTAGACAAATCTTCTCTTGTTGTTGAGACTGGAATTTTATAACAAATATTCCAATCTTCTCCTGATATCCTGTGTATAACATGAACTAATGTGTACTTCATTGATATATTTTTCCACTAGGTGGGGATGTGACAAATTAGTGGAAGGTGACTTACTGACAAAATTCATGCACAGGGCATGTCTTTGTATTGCATGCTTTGGATTTTTTAGCCCTGTGGATGCTTTTGTCTTTTTCCATTGTACACTTGTCATGTATTATATGTTTCAGTTCTTTGTGCCAAGTTCTGGAAACATATTGAAAGACTTAGTAATAAATATTATCTGCATTATCTTCCTTTTTGTCTTGCTCTGTTCCCATAAGGTTTCCTGTGCCTGATTTGCTTTGCTTTCTTGAATTTCAGGCTTATAACGGAGATGATTATAATGGTGCTAGGATTGTTAGTAGAGCTTATGAACTACGGGATGCAGTACGTTTACTCGTTCTTTTGCTCCAAATATTCTTCTCATTACTCTGGGGCTTACTTTTTTTTCTTTTCATAATCTTAATTTCTTTTCTATCAGGTACATGGGATGCTGTCACAGATGGACCCTGCACTGGTTGCTTATTGTGACAAAATAGCTGTCCAAGGGGGTCCAGCACATATGCCAGATGATATAGGGGTGTCTACTCTCCCCTTGCTACCTGTTGTGCAGCTTGGAACTGTCACTCGAGCAAGTGCCCGACTTCGGAATGTCCAGCCAGAGGTCAATCTTCAAAGTTATGAGGCTTTGAAAAGGCCAAAGAAGAATGTTGATACTGTCCTTGCAGGTATTTGGATGTCTCTTATGTGTGTATACATAGATTTAGCTGACTCTCACTAGGTGCATGATCAGGTGGGTTTAGGATAAGTTCACATATTTTGTTACTAAGATTTGGATTTAGTTTTCTCAATTGGCATCCAATACCAGGATAGGCATATGGTTACATTTATATTATGAAGGGGCTTTTCCCTTTCAAAAGTTCTAAGCATTCAACGTTATCACTCATTCATTTAAATCATATCTTGGAATCACTTAAGAACCAGAAGGTAACAGTTGGCAGGCTCTTAAAGCAGCTGTGTCAGTGTTTTTTGATTAATAATTAGTATCCATATATAATACCATTTCTAGGGTAAAAGAATCTGGTACTTAGATTTTGGTTGGTGGTTTCTTTCTAGTGCTAATATTTGCCCCATAACGTGGAGTATCTTAAAAGTAGAAGGTTTTCGCTTTTCTGATTTTGGTCATTCATTGTAAGCAATAAGTTTCCGTCATATTTATTTTAGAAATCTCATTGCAAATCATGGTTTTGATTATGTTCCAAATCCTAATCCTAAGAAGTGTAGAATATGTGATTTATCACCCACCAAAGGGTGGGAGCCAATGAGTTAAGAAACAGGGTAGAGTATATTGTGAAAATCATTGTGTTTACTTACAAAGGTATATGCAGTAGCCAGTCATGCTTGGAGATGGCCTCCTTCAAAGTACCAGAGCTGCAGATGGTTTAAAAATGTTCTTCATGCCTTTGAATTTAAAACAGGAGTTTGTATCAGGCTTAATATTGATTACTAGTATGAGATGGGAATCAATTATGGAATGAATCCCTCTGTCTACCTCCAGCCCACCATACCGCATTTTGATATTTTATGCGGGTTCAAAACCACAGTATCCTTACCAGAATAAAGAAAAGAAGCAAATTATCATTGTTTTGTAGTTTCTTTGATCACCCTATAGTTTCTGCACTTTCTATAACAATTATCTTACTGATGATTATTCTTTCATAATTTAGTTAGAAGTGTTACAATGGTCATGACTTATCAAATTATCTGTTCATTTGTGCTGCAGTAGAGGAAAAATCAAGGATCATAGATTCAGTACAAACCAAGTCATCTGAAGCCCTGGAGGCAAACGAGATAAACTGTGAGAGGCCTGAATCTACTTGTGGTGATGGCAACCAGCAAGAAAGTTGTACAGAAGCTTCTGATCTGATAAATGGGAGTGGATCCGAGGACATTAGAATGGCAGATGACGAGATTTCAAACCAAGTGGAATCTGCCAAGCAACTGTTTGTGGAGCGAACCAAAAGCTACAGTATTCCTCAGCTGGAAAGGCTGTACACTCGTATTATGAAAGGGATTTTTGAAACCAGGGACAAAGGAGTTGAAGATGATCCCAAGCCTTCAATTTTGAAGTTCTTATTGAAATTTGCTGAGGATGAGGCCAATTTCTGATCTCAAATGCCTCTCCTCACAGAGAAAGAAAAACAAAACAAAAAAAACCAAAAAAAAAAAAGGAAGAAGAANAAAAAAAAAGGAAGAGAAGGAAACAAAAAGGAAACCCTTTAGGTAGCTGTAAAGTCGGGATTTTCTTTTCTTTTTCAATTCATATTATTGAGTGAAGGCAATCTGTGTGTGTCTCTTTGGGTGCGTGTGGTATATGGTGTGCGCTCAAGCAGACATGCTTGTTAGGAATACAAGCCATGATTCAATTTCCATCTTCATTTTGGAAGGCTCCAAATTCAGGTTACGTAGTAGTACCATGTTAAGAAATACAGCATACCCCCCAATATTATTTAGGTCTTTTATAGTCCAGCCCCTCCACGATATAAGGCTGAGATGAAGCATATTCTTTCATAGGGGTAAATATGCACGTCGTAGGAGGCTCTCTCCCACTTTTCGATGTCTATCCAGAGCTCAAATTTCCAGGCAGTGGGATACTCGTACATGCAACTCTTGATAGATAAGCAATTTCAGAAATGTGCTGTCATAGTTTTTATACACTGTCATGTTATTAAATTCACGTTTCATCGTCAATGAAGTATTATTTTAAAAGAAATAAAAAATTAATAAAATATAAATTTTAATATTAACTTTTTAGTTTTTTTTAAAAAAAATGATCATTTATAAATAAAGTGTTAAGATTTGATGACGTGTATCAGATATTTTTTCGTACTAAAAATAGATATTTATATTTTTCTCTATTCTCCCGCAGAATGAAACTAAAGTAAGATGTTCGACTCAAGCAAAAATAAGAGCTGCATCGTTTACTAAGAGGTTGAGCCAATACCAATCTGCATTAGCCAACGATTTACCCGGTAAGTGCTCCACTCAAGGCACACCAACTATAGAACTGAAAATACTAGACTATATAAGCAGTTTAATTCGATTAACCCTAGGTGGACTGTAGATGTCCTCTAAACAGTTAATTAGATGGGAACAAACAAAAACCATCATCAGTCCTTGCCCCATCTACCTTCAGCCTAGAACTAAGGGGCTGGAGTTAGCATGCTATTCAGCTTGGCCAACATCTCTGCTGCAGCTGATCCTCTTGCTTCTGAGGGTTTAGGACAAGCATCGCCCACACTTGAAGACTCAATATTCACCCCTTTTACAGTTACTTTGGCTTGATATCCACCTTCAAAATTCAAAATAGACTCATTAGTTCTTGCATTTTTCTTGTTTTATTAACACTTCATTCCAAAGCAATTAATGGCCATACACTAGATAATAAGGTAATTTGTTAAAGACATCTCACAGTTAGAGAAACATGACTCGAACATGAAGGAAGCAATCAAAAGCCTATCACAGAACAATCGTTCCTCAAAAATCTCATCATTTACAGATCGAGAGACAGGAGCAGCTATAGCATTTATACCGTATTAAATTGTATAACATATTTCTGAATGTACCTTGAAGTGAAAGATCTTACCATCTGATGGAAATACATGATAAGTTGGTAACATCCAATTGTTCTTGTTGCATATACCATCCAACTCCTGCTGGATGAGAAAAATTTTAATCATTATATGCTAAACAAGGGAAAAGCATAAAAATTCCAATTTGGAATTACGGCTTAAGCTACTACTTTAAGGGCTTCAAAAATATAAAAATGGTCAATACTAAGATACTACCCCATCCCCTAAGGAATTACCACTTCTTTAATTTTTGGATTCCCATAATCAATGTCTTACCACTTATCAAGAGCTATACTTTTAGGTATTTTACTTTCCAATTTACCTTTCAAAAGATCACATTGAGATTTGCGCATTCTTATACTCTGCTTGCTAAAGGAGAGTTTTTGGAAGACAACTTTAACTTCTAAGTTTATTTTGAAGCTTGTGTCATTTTTTATGGAGACAATGATTATGGAAAGAGGTATTATAACTTCTGTAATAAAGCACACAATAGATCTCCAGGTGAACGGGTGCCTATATTTACTGGTATTCAGACATTTTGTGTTAAAGCAATCACTTTCTAGAATAAGGCTTCGTTTGTTTTGACGTAAAATATTTTCCAAAAAGAGTTTTCAGGACTTATACTTGTTTGGAAAACTGAAACTTATTCCAGATGTAAAACAGTCTACGGTTCAACGGGAAAAACCCCCGTTGACCACATCTCCGGAGAACTAAAAAAAGGTTTAGATCTAAAGAACGTTGAGAATTATTTAGATTTAAAAATCCTAATAATGATTTAGGTCTAACAATCCATGGTTTCTTAGAAGGTACCCTTTGTATAAAATTTTTAAAATTAGAGTCATGGTGGAAAATATTTTTTACAAGATGATCCAAAAGACAAAAAATGTTTTAGACAGTTTATCCATATAACAGAAAACATTAAATTTTCCTATAAAATATTTTACACAAATAAATTTTCCCCAACGAAGTTTTTTTCCACTTACCAAATGGACCGTAAAATGATATTTGAACTACAAATGGAAAGAAAAGAAGAAGTCTTTTGGCTAAGCTTGCCTGACATGGATTTTGGGTGCTGAGAGCTTCCTCTGACAATCTGTTTCTTTTAATGTAATGAGTTGAACATTGGTCCTCATAATCATGGGATGTCCTCCCTTGGCTAGCACTCCTTAGACAAACATCATTACAACCTTCTATGATCAAGTCTATCTTTAATTCCAAATCATCTTCTCCACCTATACAAAGTTGGAAAGAAATATTAACAAATCAGCTTTGAGCTATTTAAATTTACTCCAAACCCTGAGTTGTTTAACCCAAGTCATAGAGTAAAGGGACCTGCAACTTTCTAACCTGTAACCTTTGATCTTGCCTTAACAGTTCCATTGAGATAGCAAAGGATCAATCAATAAAGACTATGAAATTAGTAAGCATGTGCACCTCTTCTGGTTTAAATAAAAGAACTTGCACTCAATGACTTGCTCTGCACAACTGACTTATTAAGTTAAGTGATTGAACTGGAATTTATCTCCTAAAGCAATTAGAACTCCATAATGCATTAAAGCTCATGCTATTTTTAACATACTTTGCTGAACAGGATTTGTGACTTCAGGTAAACCCTAAAAGCTAAATGAACCTCATAAGAGTAATGGAATCTCCGTATAGATTGTATTTAACACATTCCAAGTAAGTAATTGTCTGAAACTTTGTTTATTAACTTTAATTATGCTGTTTATGACTTAGAAAGTAATGGTCTACCGACAAGAGAAAGTAATGGAACTTAAATAAGGTGAGTCCAGAATGGCAATAAAATAAAGACAAGAAGAAAAGAAAGAAATTAAAAAAAAAAAAGGAGACAAGCAAAAGAAGGTGAGTCCTGGAGAAAACAATCATCAACTAAATTTCAGAAGCCCCTCTAGCAAATGTAATTTACATCTCAGAAAGTACATAATGCTTGACTTTAACTCGTAGCATAGTAAAGAGAGTTAAACAGTCTATCGGCACAGTAAGCCTTGTATATATAATCACCCATTTAGTTGCTGCGCATTTAGCAATAGCTAAAACAGCATATTAGGATTAGGAAAGGTAAAAATCTAAAATAAGAATCCAAAATGTGATTACCATTTGTTGTATTTCAATGAAAATGACCGGAACTTCACATTGGAAAAGCGAACTGAATTCCTGGTCACCAGAAAATCCATGTGGCTACTACTTTGACTCAATACGCATAATTCAGACTGTCATTCTCAAGGCCACCCACCCACTCAGTTCACCCAACATTCACACCCTTCTCAAAAGAAAAAAAAAAGGGCAAAACCAAAAGCAAAAACTACCCGTCTTTCTCTGATTTTGGGGTATTTCTGCATGTACAGGTTGGCATGAATATTTTCTGCCCCTTTGCATTTTTTTTTCTTGTGTTCTGTGGCTGAACTGTGTTGCCATTTAGGACCCTTGTAATGGGGACTTGTTGCTTTTTTGTGGCTGAATTGTGTGGCCCATAAGGTCTCTTTGTAACAGGGGATTAGCAGCTGAAGGGATTTTTCTCTACCCTCTCTGCTTTTTTCTGGCAACCCCCTTGCCAGCTCTTTCAGTGAAATGTTCATGCCCTTCAAAAAAAATATATATACACAAGCAGATGACTCTGGTTGATTGTGACTACACAAAAATTGGATCCATTTTAGTGTGTTATAGCACAGTGGCACACTAACCGTTAATCAAAAATACAGAACTATAAAAGAAAAATAGGAAAGAACAGAGCATATCATCGATTAAAGAAGATGAAGCATAAAACAAGAGCAATGGAAAAAAATACCACTCAAAATAGTTTGGATCTGTTTATCACACTGAGCAATCTCATCTCCAATATTGCGTAGCTGACGAACCTAAGGATGAAACAAATATGAGATAAAGGAGAATGAATCACTTCAAAATGGGACTTTCAAGGATAAATTATAGGTGATTGTATTCAGATGTTTAAAGACTGCTGCCTATACACAGGTTATCTGACTAGATATTACCAATATCATCTACAGAATAAATGTGGTCAGCATACTACTACAAGTTCAACTGTCTTTGTGTGATTGATTAGTCAAAGAAGGCATGCATTTTAAGCACCATTTGACAAATGAAAAAAATAATAAAAAAAAAATCATACCAGTTTATCCCTTTTTCTATGTAGAACTCTCCAAGCAGTTTCTGACAAGATGTGTTCCTTTGAGGCTACAATATTTTGTAGTTTGGCAGAATATTCGGAGTTGGACTCATGAATAACTGGAGCATGATTGCCTGTAGGCATCCCATCCTGACAAGAAGGCATATATTTGCATGCTGCTTTTCTAGAATGACAAATGCTTTGAAATATCGAATCAACCACCTCAAACTGCACCCAAATTTCAGGATTACATTTGATACAATAACTAAAAAGTAGACAAGAAAAGAATAGTGAAGCTTAAAAGGTTAAACAAAGCACCAACAAATAACTGAATGATAAACAAAAGCCTAGCTTCCTTGGACTGTTTGACCCATAGCATAGGCTTCTTCTTAAACTAAAAAGTTGTTTTACAAAGGGGCTTACAAGGAACCAAATAGGGGGTGAGATTTCTGCCAATGTGGTACAGAGATACTGGTCTGGTCTCCATGTGTATGCCCAACAAACCCCCTTCAAAAACTGACAAACTAATACTCTTTTTAATTTATATAGTTATTTTGGCATGCATCAGTAGATCCACTCAGCATGGTTAAGTGATGAGTGCTGAAATAAAAAACATCCTTAGTGTACCTTGTTAATAATAAAAATTCTCAAACCTAATGAACATTTTTCAATTGTTAACTCAACATTGTTATGTACCATGTGCTGAAAAAATTTCCAGTACTAAGTGCTGAAAAAATTTCCGGTACTAAGGGCTGAAAAAAATTCCAGAAGTTGATATTATATAAAATATTCATAGTGAATCATGTTGACTGCAAAGAAATACAGTATCTAGTTCCTTTGTTATCGAACAAAAATTCTCTAATCTAATTAGCATTTTTCAATTGTTGACAAATCAAAAGCAGTTATTAGCCCACACCTTAGCAACATTAGTTGCACCATCGGAATCGCTCTCTGCAAAAGAATTCATCTTTAGCTGAGCATCATGTTGGACTTTCTCAGCAAGATTTTTGCATGTTAATGTTTGTTCAGAGTAAACCACAAAATTGTCGTTGACATCCATATTCCAAGGCCCATCAATAGCATCCAAGATGCCATCTGTACAAAGCTCATTCTTCTCATTCTGATTTTCTGATTCAGCATTGGTGCTGTTACTGAGAGCCTCTACTACTCCACCACTAATCATATTTCTATTTCTGTTATTAACAGCTTCTGGCTCACAAGGTTTTTCTGTCATTTCAGGGCCATATTCATTTACCACTTCCAGTACTGACTCCTGATCCTGTGAACTGTTTGGAAGAACATCCCCGCAACAGAAATTGTAAAGGGATAATCAGAAAAAGTAAAAAAGGAAGACACATGCATACATACACAGGCACACAAACATAAATAACATTAGTGAGATATGGCAGAAGTAATCCATACAAATATCCATTTAAATAGGAAACTTGGGTGGTAAGTGAACTCAAGTCCAGTGATAGCAGCCACCGAAGGTAGGCTAAGGTTGGGAGCTCAAGGAGGCTTTATTAGTTAAAATTGTCATGTAATTTATATTTCTTCAAGTTAAACATTGCAGGTTTGATCTCATAGGTCCTTTTTCTTCAGTTTCAAGTGTTAGGGACTACTCTGGTAACTTCAGAGTTGCTATAAACACAAGATTTTGAGTCCAAGGGTCTTATTTTAGGCATTTCTTATGTTATTGGGTTCTCCTTTGCAGCTTAGGAGATGGTTTTAAGTCAATTTTGTTAGTTTCTATTTTGGATCTCAAACAAGGTAATGCTTTCACTAATAGAAACCTATTTTCAAGGATTTCAGAATTAGTACCCTTTGTGAATGCATGAAGCAGTCAACCAAAGGTGTAATGCCCAAGGAAACCTACTTGTGCAGCTTGGAACTTTCTTCTTCTCCTTCTATTCAATTTTGTTGAGTCTTAACTAAAATTCAGAACTGAAATAAGTTGATTTTGCAGTAAAACCATAAATACTACTTCTCATGACCCCAGTCCTACCTACAATAATTCACCTATAGAATTCAACCCTAAATTCAAACACTGTTCAGGCACTGTTTGTAAAACCTGGACAGCACCTAACAACTAGCTAGACCCCCAATTTCTCCCTTGACCTTGATTCCAGAATGCATTTTAACCATTTTTTATTATCTTTTTAAACCTCAAAGAACCTTGCAAGTAACTTTAAAAGCCAAACAAGCTCAGTGTCCCATATCACAGTGTGAACGAATAATCTTCCAAGCATATACTAAAACAAATGCGAAGCACCTAAGGAGGGTAAGCCTGATCGGGGGCCAAACCGAGGGCATACTTCTAAAACAATTATTTTCCTGTTAGGGAAAACAGAGTTTGATAGGGATATAAATATTTCTTCAGAAAAGCTTAGCCAAATATTTAAACTCTAGTATCAATATAATGGTACATGTGGTAAAGTGAAACGTTCAAGATGATGACAAATCCTATACTCCCAAATATTAAGATCTAGTGCTCAGGTGAGTGATGAGAACTCCACGAAATCCAAATCGAACTTGCAAGAGCTTTATGCAGAGAAATCATAACTTCTAAATTAAAAGCATGCAGATAATAGTGTATTACAGCATATATACTAATCTTCAATATTTTTCCTCTAATTACAGATCAACCAAACATCTCAAAAACAATGTTTCCCATCCTTATTTTTTGTGTTTGTCCTTATGATTAAATCCAAACATCAAGCATCCCCCAATCTAACAGTTCAATGAACTTTGTATCGCATAGCAAATTGTGCATGACACACTTGGCATCATACGTAATATTTCTAAGTAGACAAACATTTGCATTTTCCTAGATTGAAACAGATATTGGTTTTTCCACATTTACAAATATGATTTTATCTGTCCTCTAACAGACAGAAGCACTAACCTACAATATAGAGCAAATTTATCATTTAATAACAACTCCCAGATGACATTTAATGGATGTATATAGTAGTTGTCTCCACAATTTCGGAGCAACCTGTATGAGAATTCAACTTATCATACAAAAACAACAATCTAAGCCTTTTCCCACTATGCAAGGGGATGTAATTTAGCCTACATTAAATAAATATCACAAACCTCAAGAACCATTGAGAAATGATCCGTACAAAAGGAAGCAGGTGGAAGTATTCAACAGCAGAAGAGTGCATCCAGTGGGAGGAATTCTTTTTGACTAAAGGACCCTGCAAGCTAATAATGCAAGAAGCTTAATCAGCAAATTTACAGTGTTAATTTTTTATTCAAAAAGGTAAATATGAAACAAAGAAATAAAATGGTAGCCAATTCATCCATGTTCTATCAGCTCTATTTTACATTATTTATACAACTCTACTTTACAGAGTTAGTCTCTTACCAGCTTGATCTGTTATTTTACTAAATTAAGTGGTACCCCAATTTTTCCCTCCTCTGCAAGTAGGTACTTACAAACTGTCACTCTCCTACATTATCTAACCATTTCTATTACTTGATTTATCAGTTTTTAACATTTTGTATTATTTCTAAAAATTCTGTTGGCATACACTTAGGATCCATTTTAGTTGATATTACTTACGTTTTGTGTTCAAAAAAGTTATCATAAAGCAAAAGCAAATAGTAGTAAAAGGCAAAATTATATTTGATAAAGATGAGTAAGTGACCAAACTAATTTGAACATATAGTTCTACATAGAAGTAAAAGTACACATTCTTTACACGTGAAAGTCAAATGATAGGTTTTTAATCTTCCAAAAAGTTTTTTTTTTTTTTGCTTACAGATGCAAACGCACTTTACTTATTGCTTTTGGGAGCAAAAACAAGTTGTAAAAGCAATGACCAAGTGAAGCCTTACTTAATCATCATTCAAAAGAAAAGACTTGATACATAAAATGGTCCATGGTATCAAGTCCTGCCACAATCATACAAATGTCCAACTGGTATCAGTTCCTATCACAACCGTGCAAATGTGCATTATCCCAGTTCCTACAATGATACCTCATGATATTGAAAACTTTCACAATGATGTAACTTACGACTGGAAGACAATTGCAGTGAAAGCATGTGACAATAAAGTGCATTCAGCCTACCATCTTCATCTCTATAATAAGTGCATCACTCTATTGATGTAATTAATATCACTCTCAAGCATGAAATCTTGTTACCTAAATAAGCATTCACTAACCAGTCTGGACTCTAGAAATTAAAAACAGATAGGTGAACTCTACAATATGCTCATGTACAATACCAAACCAAACACATATCATTTGGAAAGAGAATAACACTAACCCAATTAATATCTTCAAAACATCCCTTTGACACCACCCAGAGAGGAAATACCAGAAAACAGAGATCACATGACAAGCAAATAAAGATAAAAATAAATGGCATTCACTAAAATCAAACCTGTTAATAACATCCTTAATTGGTATCCAAAGAGAACAGTCTTTTTCTGCATGAACGCACTGCATTATGTAAAAGCGAGTGGCTGTCTTCTCTTTACTCAAAGAATATACAATATGGCTCTCTATGATGGTGAGGTCACTTTGACTGATGCCTGTTCCATGCATAAGTTGTTAATTACCAACTTATCCGCAAATCGTCCAACAATTAAAACCATATTAGAAAAAAAAAGGATAATAATTTATGTAACAGCTATTTCCCAGTCCAACGAACTCAATGATGCAGCTGATCATAAAATACATGGTCTATGTGTGTGAAGATGTATGCATGTGTTTGTATTGGTTTGTGGGTTCTTTGGCTAGTGTAAGTGTACATTAAAAGGACATCATAGTCGAGGCATCAGGCTACTAGTGATACACAAATTTAGCCAAAATCATAAATTCTTCAAGAACAAAGAAGCCTTTCTGATCCTAGGAAGCATAATTGGAATTTGCTAGGTCACTAGTGCAATTATTTTTCAGCTTATCAACTTTCAAATCTAGTGTTACTTTGATAACGTTTGCTTTTGGTCCACTAGGTCTTATCCTGGGTGTAGTTAGTTATTAGGATTATTTTAACTCTTTAATTTAAATAAATAGGGCTTTATTCCTTTATCAGATGATTTCAGGAAAGCAGCTCCAATTTAGAATTAGCATATACATACATACATATAATATATATAGACACATTGTTTTCTCCCTGCATACTTTTTCTTCTTTCAACTTTCCATTATTACAGTATCTGGGTAGTTCTTGCTGACAAAAAGGGAATAGCACCAATGAACCTGCTGTATTGTAATCTTGCCACTACTCCCAATTTCCGACAAACAACTTCATTCAATCCCATCCAATTTTTTGTTATTAAATTCTTCCAGTTTAAACAGCAATTAAATATTAACGCTGAACTCCATTCTCTATACTAACAAACCTAAAACCTGCTTTTCCAACCCTAGGCCAGTATAGACCTAACTGTTAGTTTCTTGAATCAGTCCTTCACTACATTCCTCGATATAAACAGCATAAATGAAATTAATTCAGTTTAATACAGCCTAATCCTAATCCTTTGAGGTTTTCAAGCAACATCTTTTACCTTAAAATCCAAGCTGCTGATTTAATGGTTATATCATTTTTCCTAATAATACTTTTATGATTGTAATTGTATTGCTAAATAATTTAAACATATCATGTCAAATGTGTATAAGCCAACATCTAACTTGGTTTGTTAGGAGAAAACAAGGATTCTTCAAATTGAAAAAAAATTTTGGCAACCATTGATCTTTTCCAACAAGGAACATGATTATTCTGTCAAACAAGATGCAAACAAGACAATAGTCAACTCAAAGTTGATACTGCTAAATGCTAATTCTTCAAGACTTTAATTGAAGCAACTGCTTTAAATTCAATATTTTAAGCTTTTAATATTTGCTACACTAAAAGGATAACAATGAGATTCTTTACTACTAACTGCCTGGAATCCATATTTAACAAATTATTCAACAATTAACGTGTAAAGTGTTGGTAGTTTACCATTATTTGTTGCTTCCTTGACAGCTGAGAAAGCAACTTGCTGGAAGCAACTTTCATCAGCACCCAATTCATCTTGCAAAGGTTTATTAGGGGTTCTTTTTCTTTTGTTCATATGCTTTTTTTCTGTTGGGTTTTTATTCATATGTTTTGCCTCAGTAGAACCATCTGAACTGCAACAGAACACAGGCACATCTTTTTCAATCACTGACCATACACCCTCAGCAATGCTACCATTCTGCAAGGCACAATTCTCTTTCCTCAGGTCAATTAAAAATATAGCAACTTTTGAAACTGGCCATCCCTTTGTGCTTGGAACCTCCCTTGATGCATCTAAACTTGTAGATATATCACATGCATCCTTGATGGCTTTCTCTGTCAAGGAAATCTGCTTCCCAAGGTCACTCAATTCAGTATCATCAGACCTTAGCATGAGATTCATATATGACTTCAGATTTGGTTTCGCGACTAAAGCCAACTTACAAAATGGCTCAAAACCAAGATACTCCAAGTGCAGATGTCTTTTCCGGTGATAATAATTGTAAAGCAACACAACAGCACGCACCTAAAGGAGAATTACAAAAGAAAAAGAACAAATATAAGAGTTGGATTATACTGACCACACATATATGCATCTATTCTTGAAAGGGGGTGCTTGTGCATTTCTACAACCCTCTAGCATAGACATCAGCTCCTGACTAAACCTTTTTAAATAACTACTTCTAGTCATTCCTGCATGGTACAAGCTCATTTTTAACAAATCACCACCAGGCAATTCTTGAACCTTTTCACACCTCCTCTCCTTGTAAAATTTAAGATGAATGCACATTGAACGTAAACAAAGCATTAAAAGTGCATATATTAAGAAAAACACACATAGTCTACTAAGTCATACTCCCATTTCAATCTAATAGTATTAGAACCCCAAATTTTGCACCAACTGAATTGCATTCTCCTCATTCTTCTTCACTTAATCTGTGTCCAGAATTCACTAATGCGAAAAGGACGTAATAGAGGAGAAGCATAAAAATTCTCCATCACTGATTAGCTAAAGCAATTTATCTTATCAAAAAACATGAATCCCCTGCCATGCAGAGTATGTAATAGATTATGGATGTGCATAACAAAACAAAAATATAGTATTTGGATGCGAAGGAAAGGCACCTGTTTTGCGACTGCCTGCTGTTTATCTAGTGTTGGAGTTTCCCATAAAGAATATTTACTAGGTAGCATAGGCTCAACCAAGTAGTCCAAAAATGCTTGAATAGCATCCTCGGTTGGACACACATTTGAGGTGTCCATGCTCTCTAGCCTGCCTAAGCACTACTCTCCTCGAATAATTATATCTATACACCAGCAAAGAAAATTTCTGGAAATCAACACGTTAGTCTCTTTAGGGTTTATTCATCAAAAGAAACCTATTGAATTACACATTTAATAGCAGTCCAAGTAAGCAAACACTATGCTAAAACGCATATTATTTACAAATAAGGTTCAATTCTTAAGGTATTCTGAAGATTTCTAAGTCACTAACATGCTCAAACATCAACAAGAAAAATCACATAACAAAATTAAGACCCCTGATTCCTTCCCTAAGGCTTATCCAACAGTACAAATTGAAAACCAATAAGTGCATGTGTGAAACAAATTAAAGCAACAAAAAATGTCCAAGAAAAATCATAAATTCTTTTTTTTTTTTAAAAAAAAAAGAAAACCCAAATTTTGAATGTTACCTCTGAACTTGAAAAACTAATCATGGCAACAAATATCAAATCTTTTATGTCTAGAATAATTTCCCTTTTCCAAATATATAAAATATTTAACCCCCAAGGAAAACTTTAAGCAAAAGAAAAAAAAAAACACATTAAAGCAATCCAAGAAAAATTTACAATTCTTTTTCACAAAACCCAAAACTTCCTAACAATTTAGATGTTTGTTTGTTTTTACCCCAAAAAAATGCTCTTAATAAGCAAGAAATCACCAGTAAAAATGGAAAATAATGATTAAAAATAGAGAAAATAGAGAATGTACCAATTTTTTTCTTTAAAAAATAAAAGAGAGAGGGAGGGAGAGAGATGAAAACAGATTTTGGGGCTTTTGATTTTCTTTGTTTTTTTGGTTGAAATTGAGAGTTAATGTAGTGAGTGAGCTCTCTCACTTACCACTGTTGTCCTTTTTTAGAGTCCGGGGAAAGCAAAGAAAGCGTTTGCCTTTATAAGTAACGGAAGGCCATTTACTAATTTATTGTGATGCAATGCGACGTCGTTTCTTTGATCCTTTCATGTTCACGCGAAAAGGGCGCCAACGCCTCTTGGATTTTCCTAATTTAATAATAATATTTGTCAAATTTAAATATAAAAAATAACATATTCATGTATCTAACCAATCAAAAGAAATCCTCATCTTTTTAAATTTAAGTATATTTTTCAATTAGCCACTTAATTTCAATGTAAAGTAAAAAATAATATATTATCTTACTAATACTTATATTTATTAGAACTTTCACTTTACATTTAATCTGATTTATTTTTATTAATACAATAATATACAATATATTTTATACGTTTTTTACCTATTTTTACAAATAAAATTTTCAAAATAAAAAATTTTAGCATAATTCTGCCACATTTTACCTATTTTATATAAAATAGAATGTTATTTTACCTATTCTTCCTTGTCTAGATTAAAACTTTTTAACGACCTTTTACAATTAATGATTTTCAAAAAAAGGAATTTAAAGGAAACAAATTGATATTGAAATATTTTTAATGTGTAATAACATCATGTTACCCTTATTATTGTTCTTTTTTTACATTCACAATTGTCATATAGTTGAAGTTTTAAGACAATAATATCGATTTTCAACTATTTTACATCATATATTATGGTTTTAACTATTTTACATTATATATTATGATTTTTATTATTTTTACACATTTATATTGATATTTTAAGAAGATTAATTTCATTTTTAATTAATATCTTATTCATTTAATTAAACTATCATATCCTATGAGAATATTTTTGAATTGAAAATTATCTAAGTCATCATGTAAAAGACTCTGTATTTGTATTTTCAACCTAATTTTATGGGTCCATATCTATGGACAAGGTTTCAAATTATATTTTCAATATAAAATTCATGACATTTCTTTAATAATGTGTACTCTAATAATATATATATGTTTGACAATTGAAAAGGTACATTTGTATCACTCATGAGAATCCTACATTAATAAAGATTTGAATTTGTTATGATACCGTCATCGAGCTAATATCCTTTTCATAAAAAGCTAACTTGATGGTGCAATGTCATTGCTTGTAAAGCATCTGAAAACCTGATACGCTTGATTTATGATATTTGAAAGCATCTTGTTTATTTATTTTTTGAAGTGATTTATTTACTCTGTCTTGGTGATGTTTGGTGTGAAATAGAATAAAATATTGAGCCTGATACCACTTATTATAGATTTATATTTTTAATTCAAAAAATATATTTAATAAATATTATTTTTTTTTAAATCTAAAATTTATATATTTTTTACTAATATAAATTTTATGACACAATATATATTGAAGTTATCTTAATCTTAAAATCTTTTGCAAGTGTCTCACTCTACTGAACATTTAGTTATATTTTAAAATTTAATAACACTTAAAGCACAATTCCGAAGCTTCAACCCGATAGACATGTTAATCTATTTTCGACGATCCGCGACGCTTACACTAACTAAGGCCACGAAACATAAATCTATGTCACAAGTGTCCGACTGTTTGCCATGCTTTTTTATTTTTATCTTCTCTTCTTTATAAATTTTTCACCACAAATACAAAAAATAAGAAAAAGAGAAAAAAAAATTATCACGCTAAACCAGAGACCCCAGAAACTTCCAGAAACAAAAAATTTTGCATCAGCGAATCCCATCCGCTCGTTTCCAATCACGCCGCGATCTGGTGGGACCCAACATTAATAAAAGTAAATTAAAATAAATAAGGAGAAAAAAAAAAAGGGAAATAGGAGAGAGTTATGAGCAGTTAAAGCACAGAATTTCCGATTTCCTATTCCATTTGCTTCACCGAAGTAATAACTGCAATTTGTTAAGAGCCGTTTTAGCAAAAGAGAAAGGAAGTTACAAAAGAAGCAGGCAAATTCCCGTTATGGCGGTTGTTGCAGTGACAGCAACCACGTCGTCGTTCACTCTGGTGAAGCTTCAGCATCTTCCGTCAGCTCCTACTTGGAGGAAATCCGGGGTTGGGAAGCAAAACCCAGGAGGAAAATTAGGTTCGAAATTTTTGGGTGTGAAAGCGAAGTTTGGCTCTTTCAAGAGTGGTGGTGCTGGTGTATTGGAACGACCCAGCTTGGACCAGTCCCAGTTCGACCCTTCTACTCAAGTTCTTGAAGGTAAGATTCGATTTTTTTTTCTTGCTTTTGATTTTCCTGTCAACGGTTTCGTTTCTTCTGGTTAAAAGAAGATGGACATAGGAAATCTTAATTTGGGATTTTGTTTTCTCTACTTTTTTTTTTCATTTTAATTAATTGTAAGAATTATTAATGTAAATGTTCGTTTCTTTTGAATAAAAAACAATGGTTTTACTCTAATTTAAGTACTAACCTTCAACACAATTGCTAGTAAGAAACAGACGATTGACAAGATCGGAAAGAAATGGAAAATTGTGGAGTTCAACTTTTAGAATCTTCTCATTTGGAGCAAATGAAATGAACGAGTCTGTGATGTTTCCCTTTACGATGACGCGGTTCCATTTTTGTTGCTCGCTTATGTTTTTCATCATTTTTTTAATACAAAGCATGAAAGTTTAATCTTTTTCTGGTTTTTATATTAATAAAGGATGGCTTTGTTCGTATGTAAAAGTACTTTTTTTTTTCCTCAAAGGATGTAGCTATTATTTAGACAAACAAGAAACAACCAAAGACTTATCCAATTAGTCCCTTGTTTCTATCTTTCGACAAAATATTAGCCAGTTGTATCATTTGTGTTGATCCCGGGTAGGAAACTCATGTTTTAGAGTGAATGGCATATTTTGTTTCATTGCTTTCGCATGTCAGGGATGCCTTCATTTCAGTCCATAGTGCAAGGGATGTCTTCATTTCAGTCCCTCGATGGATAATTCATTTGCTTAGTAATTTTATTTCTTATGATCGCAGGTGGTGATATTGGGCGCCTGAGGGATCAGAAAGGCACTGGGAGAGGAGACAGTTATAGAGTTCTGCTGATTGATGATACTCGCCATTCGGAAAACTTGGGTAATTTTATTTGTTTAATTTTAAGCATGTGTAAAAATGAAATTAGTTGATGTAGTCTAGAAGTTAATATCTAAAGTTTCATTGTTAAGCAGCTTTTATACAAACCACATGTTTCACCTCTCTATCAAACAAACTAAGCAGTTAAAAGATTGGTCTTATTTGAAAA
This sequence comes from Theobroma cacao, assembly GCF_000208745.1. NCBI lineage: Eukaryota > Viridiplantae > Streptophyta > Magnoliopsida > Malvales > Malvaceae > Theobroma > Theobroma cacao. The sequence goes on along the minus strand of NC_030853.1, from coordinate 25,225,450 downwards.
TTGATCATGACATTGCCATCAGTTTGTGTTTGCTTTTGCATTTTTAACAAATGGGGCAAGACTTGTGATAATTTGTCTTATTCTTGTGATTCTCTTCCAGTTGCAAAGGTTTTGCCCCAAATTGTTCCATCTGTTACACCTGATGGTGCAAGAAAACTGTTTCATGTATCGCGAGAGAATGGAGTGGCAGTTGTAATCGTCACAGTTAAGGTATGTTTTTTCTTTGGTGTTATGAACTTTATTTCTATGATGTGGATTTTTGGCTTGTTTTTTATATTGTTCTGTGCATTATTTATATTCATTCTTTCCTTTTTCTTGGTTTATTTTATTTTCTTTTTGTCAATAATAATTGATATTCATTTAAGCCTACTACTTGTATGTTTAAGTTTACTTTGTCTAGGTCTACGTTCATAGACTTGTATGTTTTGTTTTTGCATTTGCTCCGTTATTTGAATGAACATATCAAGCTTTTGATTAAGCGTTAAGGATGCAAGTATCTAGCTTACTGTTGCCTTAAAGTCCTGATATATTTTGCTAGTCTTAGGGCAGCTATGTTGCCCCCCTATACTAAATCATTTTGTTTATTTTAGATGTGTTTAAATTCTGCTTTTAGAAGCACCATTGTGGAATATAGTCATATAAAGTTGATCACTCTCATAAGGATATGCCAGTTCTTTACTTTAAGGAGATTTTACCATAAATATTCAATTAAAAAATGCACTAAGCTAGTAATCTTCCATATGCTCATATGCATCTTCACACAAAAAGACATATGCCCTTACCCTTATATTTCCTTGTACAAATGTTCTTTATGTTCTTTGAACATGAATATGACATGGATGTTCAATGAACATTTTAAGTACAAATGTTCTTTATGCGCTTTAAACATGAATGTGACATGGATATTCAATGACCATTTGAAGTTGATTTTGGTAGTTACTTATTTGGTCTTGTCTCTTATGTGACTTTTTGTTGTTGCATATATGATTTTCATAATGAAGTGGCTGTCTTGTTATTATCAAGTTTAAAAATTGCTTGTCCCTCCGTTTGTTATGCTAATAGTGAAAGGCTCAATGAAACCACTATGGTCTTAGAGAAATATGCAATCTCAGGGATCTAAGTGATCCACTAGCTAGAGGTTTCCTAAGTTGCATTTATGTGCGCCACTGTGACACATCGATCATTTAATCAATAACCATTTTGTTGGATGTCTAGTGTTATTGAAATGAAAGTGATATTCTCTATAACTAAGATTCTTGTAACATGATAAAGTCCTCTATTTATGTTTGCAGAAGGCCGTCAGAGGTGGTTTTGAAAATTTATGAATAATTATTTACTGGTTGATGCATCTGTATCAGTACTTTGACTGAGCTTTCTGATTGACATACCTATGAAAGCTAATTGCAATGTGTAAGAATCAATAACGTCCTTGTTCAACATATGAATCATTATTATGTTGTAAATATAATTAATTTCCATGTGAGCTCTCTTCCTGCAAGTCATCATGCTGTTAAAATGAGTAAACTGATTTATGGAACAGTTTTCTGAAGGCTTAAATGGTAGTAGGTATGTTGAGGAGCTGTGATGACTTAGATTTCTTAGTTTGCTTGGCAGCATGATGACTATGTTGTTTTTTGGTATATATATATGGTCAATAACTTAAGCATAGCATAATCTGGTTTTGTCCATCATACAGTTGGATACAGATAAAACACAGTTAAGAAGGCCAAAAAACAATATTGAAAATATACAGTTATATAAGTTTTTTAAATCAATGCTGAGATCTTAAATTTTGTCTATTGTAGTTAAGTCCTAATTTTCCATACAGGGATTAACATATTTAGAACCTTTTCTTCCATTAGACTGTGATTTGTAGGGTGAGATTTGACATGCTTGAACGTACAAGATGTATAAACTGCAATGACTTCAATAGTGTGCTTACCAACACTATATGTTGCTTTTCAAGTGTTTGAATTGTAGTGAGTTGACTTGGATGCCAGTTTATATAGGGATGAATAATGATCTTTGATTTACCTTAACTGACAGGAGCATGCTGAATTTTATTCACAAATGATGGTTCGTGGGGGATTACGATCAACTATTGAGCCTGATTCAAGTGTACTGTAAAGCAGTCAAGATTATATGTTCTATGAACTGCAACAAGCAAAGACTTAGCAGTGACAATTTTGGAAATTGATTCAGACCCAGATAGTAAAGGGAAAATTAGATGAAATGCAGAGAGATTGTATACAGCATCTATACTTCATTATGAGGACTTTGATGACCTCAAATTCAAATGCAGCAGTTAGATTGCAGATTTTGTCGTCTGCTGTGTACAGTTTTTGTTCCAATGATAGCTTTGTGAGTTGATCTCTTCCATATGTTGAAAAAAACAAGGAAACCCTAAAATGGTTATTCAACCACTTGGTGGTTATACTCTAGTATGCTGCAGGGTGCAGAGTTAGTAAAATGCTTACTTTCTTATGCTTGATGCTGCTTTTTCTTGACTCTTAGAAATGGTCCCAATACTTATCTCTTTCTTTAATCTAGGATTACTTGAATTGGGAAGAAACAGATGAATATTCCTTTATTCTCATGTGAAAGGGTGAATGCCATTTGTGGCTTATGACGTGGAACAAGGAGCTGACATTACGTAATAGGAAAGATATATGTAACAATTCCTTGAAGGCTCGTTTAGCTTTATGTCTAATATACTATTTTTAGTCATTATAGTAATGAAACTTTATAGTGGGTTTGCTTTTTGTCAGTTTTGGTACTTACACTTATCTGCATATCACCATTGCAAGCCTGCACCTTCTAATTACATTTCTACAAGTGCATCATCATCATCACTCACAAGTTGAGATTAAGATTCACTAGCTAATATTATTGAGGGATTCATTTTTCTAATTAACTCTTCCAATAGCAATATTTTTGGTTCACATCAAAGTAGAAACGTTCATGAGTCAGCTTACTGGGCCTAATCCCTCCTCACCTCCTTCTTACCTTTAATTAACGTTTATGTTATGTATAGATGTGAAGTAGTTGGCTAATACCCTAAACCCTAATAATAATAATAATAAATTTATAATCTATAAAAAAATTATTTGAACATTTTTTGTTGTAAAAATTACATTTTGATCATTAACATAGTAAATTTAACCTTCTCAGGAGGAGAAATATATTGGTTAGTAAATGTACTTTTCAAAATCTTAGTGACCAAAGTAAAAGGTTTTGTGATTGTGAGTAACAATTGATGTAATTTATTCGTTTCTATTCTACTTAAAAGAAAAGAGAGAAACAATTTCTTTATATATCTATATACAGATTTATAATTTTTAGTTTTACTATACAAAGCATCCTTGTGCCTTTTTTATCTTTAACAAAAACTCTTTCACTCTCGTATCTTTTTGGAAAAGCCTTCTAGTAGAGGCAAAATAATGAGTGCCCTCGCATTTCATTTGCTTCGTGGAAAGAGAAAGGGGAATGGGGTTCCACTATATTTTTACTGCCTTTTCACTTTGAGTGGTCGATCCATAAATTCATGGACTACAAGAGATAAGTTACAGGTTTTTTTACTATTATTATATGTAATTAATCATACGACTTTAATTAAAAGATGTTCAAGTCTTCACGGGAAAGTGAGATTATTTTTAAATTAATGTTTTAATTTAAAAGTTTAGAGATTTCATTTTGAAATATACGGTACAAAATTCACGAAAAGATAACTTTACACGTTAAACATTATATGTATAAAGAAAATATTAAATTAAAAAATTATATAATATCGAGTAGTGGTGAGACTAATTTGTGTGAAAAATCAATAAACAAGTCATTTGATTGAAATAATTATATTTCGATCATAATAAAACTCTCTTTTTGATATTACGAATTATTTTGATTTATACGTGTATCTTTTATAAATAATATCATTGTATATTACTTTTCATCTAAAATAATGTCTCGTTTCTCATTTGATTTTGCTTTTGCTTTTGTTTTTACTTCTCTTCTCAATACGGTATCGAATTACGATGAAATCATGGATCTTTTGAAATTTAGAAACAAAAAGTATATACACAAATAAACTTGAAAGGACATGAGAATATTTTTATCATTGAATACTTGAAGTTGATGCATCTTTTGTTTTCTCTTTAGATCCTCTGTACAACTGAGGAATTATGTATGTATCTTGGTGACCTGCAGATATCCACTTGATTTTGATTAGCATGATAGTGAAAGATATGTAACGATCTTCCATCTACCAGAACTCTTTCACTCTGAAGCAAATAGGGGATGCAAATGACTCAGGTGGAGTCAAGCACCTCCCCAACTCGAACTCATTCGGATATATGCATTGATCTGTTGATAATTACATGTATTTTTATTTTTAATTTGCATTTTAATTTTCTATTTTCTCTCTATGTTACTACACATGCAGAGGATAGATAGATATTTGCAATTAGAGAAAGAGAAGAAAAGCTTTGTTGCAGATATAGAGTCATAATTATTTAGAGCCCCAAATTAGTGAAATGCCCAATCTATGGGGTCTTCAAACTATATTAAGTACTAGTCACATGCATTACATGAGGAAAAGAAACATTAAACCATTTAAGTTTGCCCTTCGCAAACCAGCTGCTTGAGCAATGAATATTTGGAGGAAAGAGGGCGTCAACGCCAATTCTCCCAGCTGGACCACAGGTCTGGAAATGGAGACTGAGCTTCCCTGGGCTTAGCCTATTGGTTGTGTTGTTGGGATGCAATGTGGCTTGGTGTAGCCATCAGCGGCATCCAACTTGGATCAAATGAGGAGATTGGCTGCGCCATTCCCTGCCGCTGCTCACCAATCGATATTTCAAATCTCGTGTTTGAGTTTGACAATAAGGCTTAATGGCGGCAGCAATGGCTGTGGCTGTGGCTGCGGTTGCAGCTGCTGCTCCTTAAAAGCAAACTGATCCAACTGCATGGGATTTATGGAACTACTAAGGCCGCCTGCAGCTTCTAAAAACATCTCAAAGGAAAAAGAACTCGTCGTCGTCATCCCCGTTCATGCATGTAAGATCAACACATTAATTGTGAAAATCATACATGTGAATGATTTAGCTTTATGTCTAATATACTATTTTTAGTCATTATAGTAATACAATTTTATATTGGATTTGCTTTTTATCAGTTTTGGTACTTACAATTATCTACACATCACCATTGCAAGCCTGCACCTTCTAATTACATTTCTGCAACAGCATCATCATCATCACTCACAAGTTGAGATTAAGTTTAAGATTCACTAGCTAATATTATTGAGGGATTCATTTCTCTAATTATCTCTTCTTGTAGCAATATTTTTGGTTTACATCTAAGTAGAAATGTTCATGAGTCAGCTTATTGGGTTTTCCTTTGAAACTCAACCCTAATCCCACCTCACCTCCCTCTTACCTTCAATGAAATTTCATATTATGTATAGATGTGAAGTAGTTGGTTAATACCCTAAACCCTAATAATAATAAATTTAAAATTTATAAAAAAATTATTTGAGCACTTTTTGTTGTAAAAATTACATTTTGATCATTAACATTCTCAGGAGAAGAAATAGTAGTTAGCAAATGTACTTTTCAAAATCCGAGTGACCAAAGTAAAAGGTTTTATGATTATGAGTAACAATTGATGTAATTTATTTTTTCTAGTCTACTTAAAAGAAATGAGAGAAACAATTTCTTTATATATCTATCTATAGATATATAAGTTTTAGTTTACTGTACAAAGCATCCTTGTGCTTTATATTTTTATATTTTAACAAAAATCCTTTCATTTTCAAATCTTTTTGGAAAAGCCTACTAGTAGAGGTAAAATAATGAGTGCCCTCGCATTCCAATTGCTTGGTGGAAAGAGAAAGGGGCATGGGTTTCCACTACATTTTTACTGCCCTTTCACTTTGAGTGGTTGATCCATAAACTTATCAACTACAAGAGATAAGTTACACGTTTTTTACTATTATTATATGTAATTAACCATACAACTTTAATCAAAAGATTATATTTAAGTCTTTAAAAGAAAGTGGGATGATTTTTAAATTAGTATTTTAATTTAAAAGTTTCTAGATTTCATTTTGAAATAAATGGTTCACAATTCACCAAAAAATAACTTTCAACACGTAACATTATATGCATAAAGAAAAAGATAAATTAAAAAATTATATAGTCTCAACAAGTGGTGGGGTCAGATTAAAAATGTTTTAAGAGAATTTCGAGGAAGATGATTGTAAATGAGCTACATTTCAATCATAATGAAACTCTCCTTTTGATGTTGCGATTTATTTTGATTTGAATGTATATATTTTTTTAATAATATCATCGCATATTACTTTCCATTCTTAATAATGTCGTATGCTATCATTTGCTTTTGATTCTCTTCTTGAAAGATGACATCGAATTACAGTTAAATTGTGGGTCCTTTGGAGTTTGGAGATAGAATGTGTCTACACAATTAAACTTGAAAGGACATGGACATTCTTGTCGTTGAATACTTGAAGTTGATACATCTTCTGCTTTCTCTTTAGATCCTCCCTACAACTGAGGAATTATATATATATATTTTATATATATATATATACATATATATACAATTATTATCTTGATGACTTGCAGATCCACCATCTTCGGTTGATTTTGAATAGCGAGATAGTGAAAGATATTTAACAATCTTCCATATTCTAGAACTCCTTCACTTTGCAACACATAGGAGATGCAAATGACTCAAGTAGAGTTAAGCACTTACCTAACTCAGAATTCATTTAGATACATGCATTGATTTGATCTGTTGATAATTACATGTATTATTATTTTTAATTAGCATTTTAATTTTCTTTTTGTCTCTTTGTGTTACTACACATGCAAAAGGTAGATATATGTGTTAGAACACAAAATTAGAAAATCAAGAAATGACTTTAAGATGTGTAACAATGTCACTTTATTTAAGGTTTTATTCACTCCTACTTATAGTATACAAAAGAGTTACCAGTATATAAACTTTGAAAAAATAGTGAAGCGCAGTGATTGACTGTGTTTTGCATTAAAGAAATTAATCCACGGAGCACTCATTCGGCTATGACAAGATTATTAAACTCCTATTAGAGTCTGGCTATAGCAAAACACTATAACAGCAATCTAAAAAGAATTTAAAAACAAAAGAGAATGATAGAAATTATTTCTCTCTTACCTTTTTCCATTCATTTTCAAGAAACTAGAAAGTGCTATTTATAGGCAAAGGTTCCTTTTCTTGATAGACACAATTGTTTGTTTCCAATAGACACAATTGTCTATTTTCCAACAAATATAATTATTTTTTTAACATAATTATTTGAACAAAGATAACTCTTGAACAATCATAGTTATTCAAAGGAATTTCTTCCTTTCATTCCTCCATTATTATTGTTGAAAATGTTCCAACAGTACCTTACCATTTTCCAAACAATCTAGATTTTTTATAATTTTGAAAATTGATTGCATAAATGAAGGTGTCTTTTGATCGCATAATTATTTTGGACCCCATATTAGTTAAATGCCCAATATGTGGATCTTCAAATTATATTAATTACTTCTCACATGAGGGAAATGAACACTAAACCATTTAAGTTTGGGGTTTGAATAAGACCCCTGAGCTAAACCAGCTGCTTCATTCCTATAACATCTCAAAAGAAAGAGGGGGTCCATGCCAATTCTCCCGGCTGGACCACAGCTCTGGAAATGGAAATTGTGCTTCCGTGGGCTCAGCCGATTGGTTGTGTTGTCGGAAAGCAGAGTGGTGGCTTGGTGTAACCATCAGAGGCATCCAACTTGACCAAATGAGGAGATCGGCTGCGCCATTCCCTGCTGCTGCTCACCAATCGATATTTCAAATCTCGTGTTTGAGTTTGACCCAAAATAATTTTCATAATCATTGTTAATAAGGTTTAATGGCGGCAGCAATGGCTGCTGCTGCTGCTGCTCCTTAAAGGCAAACTGATCCAACTGCATGGGATTTAGGGAACTGCTACAGCCACCTGCAGCTTCTAAAAAGATCTCAAAAGAAAAATAATAGTAAAAGAATTCATCGGGATCGTCACCATTCAGGCCTACAACATCAACTAATTAATTGTGAAAATAATACATGTGATGTGAATGATGATTAAATATGTATTAAAAAATAATGGAGATCTTAAAAAAATTTAATAATATTATTAAATATTTTTAATATAGCCTTTTTTTTTGGTAACTAAATATTAGAGGTAGACTTCAAATAAGGGTAAAAAAAAAAATTGAATGCTGAAAATGGAAAAAAAAAAGATTGAAATTGGAAGAATCCAAAGAGAAGAACAGGTTGGTAGCTGTTAGGCAATAGAACTAAACAGTTGCGTAGATAAGGAGACATTTAAGGATTCATGGCCAGTTGCAAGCGCGTGCTGTCGGTTAAATATGCAGCAAAAATCCAGACAGGATATTCCCAGATTCTCCACTCTAATCAAAAGATTGATTATCGGATTCAGTAACAATGGAAAAAAACAAAAAGTGATTTGTCTCCTTACTACTTCTTACCAAAAAGGCGATTCCAAATCTTTTTGATGCTTAAGTCTCTGCAACTTTTAGTTAATATTTCCTTTTGTTGTACTCTTTAAGTCTTATTAAGAAAATTTAGTCATCCTATTAAGAAAGTTTGAGAGCCACGACTTCATCATGAACAAAGGCTGCTTATCCATTTGAGACTTGATAAAGCTTGATTCATAATCAATTGTGGATTTGTAATTAAGCGCAACGACAAATGTTTCGCTTGGACACAAGCCATGACCCATAATCAGTCGTACAGGCGTGCTCCATGATGTGAGCTGCCCATAGTTGTCTGATCGATCTAATTCTTCTACTCTAAGCACATCAACTTTTTCTTTGAAAAGTGAAATTTTATTAAGGCCCCTCCAGCTAGTGTACCATCACAAGTCTTGAACCATGATGGAAGACTTCTAGTGGCATATGAAATCTAGCTTTGTGATAAGAAAAACTCTCTACAGTTACAAAAGATTTCAGATGCTCAATAAGAAGTTGGCACCTACTCTCAACTAAGACCTGTACTGTACACAAAAGCTTGAGTTAATTTCCTAATGCACATATGCAAACAGAAAAATACTGAAAGTCGTAAGTAGGCCTAAACGAATCAACACAAGACAGAATCATGCAGGCCACAAAAATCAACTTCGAGCCTTGAGAATTCAATAAGTTGATGAGAGCTTTCCTTTGTTTTGAACTACCCTGTTGACATTAATTCCACTTTGTTCTCGGTTACTCATCAGCTGGTTCATCGATCCAGTGATTTGGCTTTCAACTCAGTCCCCGTTTGATCATCAGCTTACTGTATATAATAACCACTTTGTCATCAAGAGTTATTTCCCAGCTTTCCCAAGCTAATTATGAGTTCTCCTTCTAAGTAACTTATTTCTGCAAATGGATTTTATTATCAGAATTTCTATTATCAATTTATCATTTTTAGTAACTTTAGAAGCAAAATAAGTAAATAAAAACAAACATTGCAATAATTTTATTACTATCCGATTCATGTTTTTTTTTTTTTTTGAAAGGTCATAACTGGAATTCATTTCTTTTGGTGAAAATTTCACCAAGAGCTTTATAAAAGAGGTGAATTTATGGAACAACACTCACAAGTTGCGGCATACAAGCACAAATCCATCCAAAAGGAAGAGCGCTCCCTGTTCAAAACCAAAGACTATCCCATTCATATCAGTACTACAATAAGTAATAACATTTTTTTTGAAAGGCTTAATATGTATATATTTCATTAAGATGGTTACAACTTGCTGCCATAAGGCTTTGTTCCTGTACATCAAAGACTTGTCACAGCAAACCACAACGTTGAAAGCTTTAGAGGTGGCTAAAGCATTTGCATACAACCTGGATTGGTACATGCTTGACAAAAGTAATGCAACCCAACCCACAAAATGCTAAAAAACAAGATCATCCAAGTCCCTTTTGATGAAGTTTAAATTCGTGAAGCTCCTCCCTTACCGTTCCAAGTGACTGGATATTTACCCTGACAAAAATCTTGTAATCCAAAGGCTCTCAAATCAAGTGACTTCCTTCTCCTTTAATCTTTAAACTTCAGTTCATAAGACTCATTTCCGTGACTGAAAATTCATCCCGGTAACCTCTTTAACCAGACCGTTCCATAGAGGCCATCTTTCCTAGTCGTACATGTGAGGGGAAGGAGCATATGTTAATAAAGAAATTTTGACAACTTGACAAAAGCAATGCGCATACAGCTTGACAAATGCAATGTATTCTTAGCATCATCATCACTCCCACGTTCCTAACTTGTGACACATCATTGGCGTCTGAATGACTACGCATATCTGAGCTCAATATTTGTAGTTTCCATGCATCTAGATGACTTGAGTCAATTTAATTAATATTAACAAATATATCCTAATGGTAATTTCCTCCAAAATGAACCAAAAATATATGTTAGTCTTCTCTAAACTTGAGTTTTTTTGTCTTCTTTGCATTTTCTTAATTCTCCACTTCCTTCTCTCTTTATAAAGAGCACCATCTCAGAGAAATGAGATATCTCTGGTTTGTTTTGAGTTAATGATAAAAGTTTTTTTTCTTAGACAGAAAACAGTGATAAATTAAATTGCAGGTTTCAATTTTTACTTTGAAGAAGAGAAGATGTTTCAAGCTGGATTTAGATTCTGTCCCACGGATGAAGAGCTTATCGAAATCCTGATACAAAAAGTATCTGGAAATAAAACGATGCTTTTTGATTTCATTGTGGAAAGAAATATTTATGAATTAGAGCCGCAAGATCTTCAATGTCTGCATTCTTTTCTTCTCCTTTACTCATATATTAATTTTCTCATAACATCAAATGCAAACCATAAATCTTTTTTTGTCTGGTTTCTCTATATATGTTTCTTGTTTAGCTGCACGTCGAGACTTATTAGCATAAAAAAATGAAATATTAATGCGTAAAGCTATGAATTTTGGTGTCCTAGGATTCATGTCTGAGCGTGCAAAGGAACAGAATCGCGTGTTTCATGGAACATTTCATCTATTAGATCACAACAACAATCATGCTTCCCATGTTTCATCCATCAACTTAATTATCTCATCTCATCGTCTGTAGCCTGTACTGAACTGACTCCCTTCCCTTGTCATGGCTCCCAAAATCCCACAATCTGTACTATATATAACGTTGCTACAGTAAAAACCAGTAAATGGAAACTAATATTATATATGCCTAGTCATCCTTTCTTTAATTATACTTTGTGCAGGGATTCAAAATGCGGCCTTAAACAATAACGAAAGGTATTACTACTGTAAGAGGGAGACAGAATCCAGAGAGGTGTCGGGTCGAGGATGGTGGAAGGCCACCAGTCATGTCAAGACAATTTCTGCAAATGGACTGGTGGTGGGTTACAAAAGGCCCTTATCATTTCACAGGTTTAGGGATCACGAAAGAAAGCGCAAAGATGCGATCAAGACTGACTGGATCATGCATGAATATGCCCTAGACTCTATTCCAACGGTTTGTGTCCTCCTTCCAAAAGTTTGATGCACAAAGCATACCTTGAAACCATACATGCACCCACTGTCCTTTTTCATATCAGCTAATTAATTAATTGCTGCGTATTTTCCCCCCAAGCATTTGTGAGAGTATGACGCTACACAAATTATTAAACAAACTTGTTCTTTATAATATGGTGACAGCAAGAGCAAATCTGCCTTTTTACAGCCTGGGGAGAAAAGAGGAAACATTTGTAATCTAGGCTTTTGATTTAATTTCCTGAGATACCATTGTCCAAAATCCGACTTCTTTAGAAATCCATAGACTTCCCTCTTTTCTTCTGATGCTACTCTAAGGATTGTCTAGTCTACACATGCGAGCTTATAGCTATACGAGGTTACTACCTTTATATAGCAAAGCGACGTTAGGCTGTGGGGAGCCAAATGGCACGTAAATAATTGGGGTCCTGAACTTCTAAATATAGTTAGATTATCAGCTCAATAATATCTCTACAGCATATATAGTAACTAGCTAGCAAGTAGTTCATAAGTTTAATCCTTTTCATCTCTCCAATAACTTATACTATCATATATAATTACTCTCAGTTTTAATGTTCTTCAATATTATGATAATTTCTAGTCAAACCATATACCATATATAGTTTAGAATAACAGTACTATACTCGTTTGTGCTAAAATTTTCACTATCAGCTCTCACTCCCATAATTTTAACCATAAAAAATATAAGGAGAAGATTGGTAGTTAAGTCCTGTGTCTATTGCCTGTATGAACAGGGTTGTAGCTGTAAGCAAGGGATCAGTTAGGGAGTGAACAAGATGTACATTTTCGTTATTTTTGATGGCTGACTGTAGCTCCATTATTTTAGGCATAGGCAGTATTCTTTTTGTTGTATGAACTACAGTGACCTTGGCCAATGAGGATTTCATATTTTTTTTCTAAGAAAAAGAGAATTCATATCCAATTCTTTAAGTAAAGAATACATATACTAAATATTTAACCAAAAACTAATTAGCTGTCAACTAAGATTTAACTTTAACAATAAAAATGAGATACTCAAACCATTTTAGGTCAAAAATTCAAATTTAATCCATGTATAAGTTTGCTTCAATTTAATGTTGGTTTTTTTTTTAATTATATAGGGCTACTAAAACTTAACTTATTGTTGTAACTATTGGTTTGTTTTCCTCTATTAAAGGCTGGTATGTATATCTTTCAAAAAAAAAAAAGAAAAAAAGCTGGTATGTAAAATTTGTTTGTTTTTCTATCTAAATGCAGTTTGTATTTTTCTTATTTTTGTAAGAAAAAAAAAAACAAATAACAGAAGCTCTGATTAACGAGAGGGAACTGTTGTTGACTACATATGTGTTTTCTATTTGATTACTTACCCTTTTTACTCTCCAAAGATAAGTGCAGTGAGGTAGGAAAATTCAATGAATATGCACTGTGTGGAAATAACGAGACAAGACAAGGTATGAGATACGGTTAGCATTTGTCGAGGAATGAGATGATACTCTTGCCTTGCTTTAGTTGCACGTGTACAAGATTTATAGGGTACAAAAGATTTGGTGTTTGGAAATTGTCAGTGCCGTATCATTATGGTTTTGCATCTCACTTTGCACTGTTTAGCATTTTAGAATAGTAATTCGTATGATTCTACCTTGACTTTCTTCTTCTTTTCTTGTTCTTTTTTTATGTAGGACTGGAGACTCTGTAAGATTAAGTACAAAGGAAAAGAACGGCTTGAAGAAGACATGGAAAATATCAGAAACAGATCTTGTCCAATGAGTTTAGAGGCTGCAGGAGGCTGTAGTAGTTCCATAAATCCCATGCAGTTGGATCAGTTTGCTTTTGAGGAGCAGCAGCTGCAGCCGCAACCATCGCTGCCGCCTTTACCCCTAATTAACAATGATTATGAAAATTATTTTGGGTCAAACTCAAACACGAGATTTCATATATCCAGTGGCGAGCAGCAGCAGGGAATGGCGCAGCCAATCACCTCATTTGATCCCAGTTGGATTCCGCTGTTGGCTACACCAAGCCACATCGCATCCCAACCGCACAACCAATCGGCTGAGCCCAGGGAAGCTCAATTTCCATTTCCAGACCTGTGGTCCAGCTGGGAAAATTGGCATTGACCCCCTCTTTCCTTTAATCCTGCGAATATTTATTACTCCTTAGGATGTTATAAAATGAAGCAGTAGGTTTGCTAAGGGGTTTTATTTAAACCCCAAACTTCAATGGTTTAATGTTTCTTTATCTCATGTAATGCATGTGATTAGTAATTAATATAATTTGAAGAACCACATATTGGGCATTTAACTAATTTGGGGTCTGAATGAAAATCATATGCCCCATCCTGTGCCCCTTTCCTGTCATGTTTATATTATTATACCATGTATCTTATAACTTTTAATTAGATGAAGCATGATAGAGTAACCGAATAAGTTAAAGTAACAATATTAGATTTTACTTTTAATGTCTCTCATAGCTTTTTACCGTCCTTTTCAATCTCTTGTTATTTTTCTTTTTGGGTACAGTCCTTTTCCGATTTACTATTTCTTCCTTTTTAAGTAGGCATTTTCCATTTCCTTAGCCTTCATGTAAGTTTTTCATTTTTCTTTGCTTCAATTTTACTTTACTTTAATTAAATATCTAAATAAGTTCCTGAATTATATAAAAAACTTAATTAAATCTCTTTCCTTTTATGATGTTTAATTAAATTTCTAAACTTTTATTTTGAATAAAATAAATCTTTACAATTAATAATTGATCAATTTTCATTAATTAATTAATTAATTATTATTAGTTAAAATATCACTTGTCAAATAAATTCATGACTTATGTTACCTTAACAACAACAATAAAAAAATCCATCATCTTAATTTCAACTTTTTATTAAAAGTATATCTCTAGTTGGAATTAGCAATCATTATATGTTAATGGATTTGTGTTTGAATTGTTGCAAAAGTTATAGTTAAAATGATAAGTGATATTTTAATTAATATTAATTAATTAATTATTAATCGTAAAGGTTTAGTTACCAAAACAAAAGTATAGAGATTTAATTAAACGTAATAAAAGATAAAAATTTATTTAAATTTTTTACATAATTTAAAAATTTATTTAAATATAATGTTGTTATTTTTTTTATGAAAAACTGTCGATAAAGATTTAACAGTAGCAGGTAACGTTTTCTAACTCAATTAAAACTTAAACGACACGTCGTATTAAATTACAAACACAAAAAAACATTGACAAAAACTCTAGAAAAACACAGCACAATGAATCAAAGTGTCAAAACTCCCCTGTACATTCCTAGAACCTCGTCTGGCAGCAAGTCGAAAACACATGTAAGCATTTGCAGACGGCAACAGTCTCAGGGAATGCAAAATCCCAATCCTCTCCCATCATTGTTCTTTTCTACTGTCCCCAAACACGAAATTAGTCAATTTTTATTAAGAGGGTTAAAGAAGAAGAGGAATAAAAGTTAAAAATTTTTAAAATTAAAGTGTTGAACTTAATCAATAATTTTTTTAAAATTGAGTTTAGATGGCTTAATGGCTTAAGTGTAAGAAAATTATTTGGACGACTTACATCTTTTTATTTTAAAAAATTTATCAATTGTTTTTAAGTACTCATTCTTTAACTAAACTTAAAAAAAATGAATGCAGTCAATATTTAATTTTTTATTTTATTTTTATTTAAATTTAAAATATTAAATATAAAATTATAATATATAAAATTTTAAAAAGTTAAATATACATGATTTCATACAATGATTAAATATATATAAATAGTTAAAAAATATAAAAATAGAAAGAAAAAGATGAAGAAAAACTTTATTTCCTTTTAATTTCATATAATGGTGATGAGTGGTTCAGTTTTTCTTTATCCAAGTTTACAAGCTCATAAATCTCTTTTGAAGAATAAAGTGTGTTTTAGTATTGAGTTACAAATAAGAGAATAAAATAAAAATAAAAAAACAAAAGAGAATAGAAAAAAAAAAAGAAAGAGAGAGAAAGAGGTGAGGAGAAATTTAAGAATTAAAATAAAATTGAGTAAGGTTTGTAAGGTCAAGTTATTATTATTTTTATTTGTATTAATTATTAAATAAGAAAATTATTTTAAAGAAATCATTTAAAATATATATATAATAAATAAAAATGACCCCCAAAGATACATTACCCTCCGCCCCTGTCTATTCATTCTTCCCTCCTTCAATCAAAATGCAGCCGTCCATACAAAAATTAGGGGAAAAAAAGATTTATAGCTAAAACCCAAAGTTCAAGGAAGAAANATAAAACACTGCTTAGTCCGGCATTTAAATTTTAAGATGAGAGAAATATCGTGAAAATATAAGTGATTAAAAGAGGAAAAAATGATAAGATAAATGATGGGATGAAATTATTTTACTTTATTTTTCATCGATAGTGTTTAATTTTACTGTTTATTTAGATACAAAATAATATATTTTACACTACAAACATCAAGTAGACAATTACCAAAAATTTATACATAGGACATGAAAAGAGGCATAAAAAAGTAAAAAAAAAAAATTTACGATTGTGAGTAGTAATTGGTGTAATTTATTCTTTTCTATTTTAATTAAAAGAAAGGAGAGAAATATTTTTCTTCCAATCTATATAGATATAGATAGGTAGATATATATATATATATATATACTTTTTAATTTCCTATACAAAGCACGCCAGTGCTTTTTTTGTTTTAAACAAAAATTCTTTCACTTTCGTTTCTTTTGGTTGTAACTCTGCCTTTGGAAAAGCCTTGTAGTAGGTAATAAAGAGTGTCCTCGCATTTGCTTGGTGGAAAGAGAAAGCAGAATGGGGTTCCATTATTTTACTGCCTTTTAACTTGAGTGGTCGACCAATAGCCTTATCACATTGCATTCATAGCCTTTTATCAACTACAAGAGGTAAGTTACACTTTTTTTTTTTTTGCTATTATAATATGTAATTAATCATACGGCTTTAGTCAAAAGATTATATTCAAGTCTCTAAGAGGAAGCGGCACAATCGGTAAGTTGATATTTTAATTTGAAAGTTTTGAGATTTCATTTTAAAACAGATGATACAAAATTTACATGAAGGTAACTTTTCACTTAATATTATATGTACAAAGAAAATTTAAATAAAAACATTATATGGTATAGAGAAGTGGTGGGGACCATATTAAAAATGTTTTAAAAGAATTGTGAGAAAAATTACTGTGTGCGAGTTACTTGACCGAAATAGTTATATTTTGATCATAGTGAAACTCTCTTTTTAATATTATAAATTATTTTGATTTGAACGCTTGTATCTGTCTTTTATAATATTGCCACATATTAGTCTCCATCTTTAATAATGCCTTGTTTCTTATTTACTTTTTCTTCTCTTCTTGAAAGATGACATCGAATCATGGTGAAATTGAGGTCCTTTAAAATTTGAAAATGTCTTTACACAATTAATGCCGTTGTTAAATACTTGAAATTGTACATCTTCTGTTTTCTCTTTAGATCCTCTTTACAATTGAAGAATTATATATATATATATATATATATATATATATATATATATATATGTAGAAGGGAAAAATTTGATCCAATTACGTGTCTCCATGTAGACTTGATGATGTCATAACCATGTAATTAATTTATTAGTTGGATTTATTTAAAAAATACATAGTGGAACCAATTCGCCTATATTTTATATATTCCAATCAAAATTTAGTTATTGGTCATCCAATTTCTCTCTAAATAAATCAAGGTAATTTAGAGATAATATTCATATTTTTGACCAATCAAAATTTAATTATTGGTCATTTAATTTATCTTTAATAATTATGATAATTTAGAGATAAAAATCAAATTTGATTATGTAATTTATTTCTAAATAAATTAAGATAATTTAGAGATAATGCCTAACTTCGACTAATCAAAATTCAAGGATTCAAAGTTCGACCAATCAAAAGCTTTAAGTGAGTTATCAAAATTTATCTTTAATTGAATTAAAATGATTTAGAGATAATTTAAAGAGACTACATTTGCATCAAAGCCTCTCATCTAACATTATAAATAAGGGCGTCTCAAGCCATTATCATTCATTTAGGGGCATTCAAAGGTTGAGAGCATTTTGGAGATTGAGAAGAGTAGAAGATTTCTGAAGTGAAGATATCAAGTAGCAAGGAAGTTCGTGATCAAGATGTCAAGTGACAGAGAAGTTCGTGACCAAGGTATGAAGCGAAGTTCGTGATCAAGTCCTTAAGCGAAGTTTGTGATCAAGTCATCAAGCAAAGTTCGTGATCAAGATCAAGTTGTGAAGACTCTTGAAGCGAAGATTAAGTAAAGTTCGTGATCAAGACTAAGTCCGAGTTCGTAACTTTTGAAGATGAAGTGAAAAAATTAATCAGAGAAATTTTCGGAGATTATAACTCACATCAAATATTTGTATTTGTGTCATAATTTTTCAAGTCAAAAATTTTTACCAGAAATTTGCATGTACAAATTTCTAGCACGCCCGGTGGGACAATCTTTGCCTCTCATCTTCTTTCTTCAAAGAAATCTCCAAATATTTCCAAATTGAAATGGCTTTTAACAAGAATCTCGTCAATAAACCTATTGTCAAGCCTGCTCGAGCAAATCCTGTAGTCTTTCCAACCTCATCATCAAGTACGGATGTTTTAACACATCCATATGGTATTCGAAGAAAAAACAGAAGCTCTTACTAAATTGTATGAGCAGACTTTCCCAGTCCTCAACCAAAACCCTTTATATGATGCTTTTTCCTCGAGTTCTGAAGAAATTTCTTCCATACAACTTGCTTCTTCTAAAGGATCAAGTGCAAATCAACTCAAGGAACATGATGGCTATTCAAGCAATAGTTTTGTTTCAAAAATGAATTATGGAGCGATGGCTATCATGACAACTAGAACTACATCTCTAGAAAAACAAGTTGCGCTTCTTGTGAAGACTGTGGAATCTCTAACGACAAGCATCAGAGAAAAAGATGAACAAATTGCCTCAATGATGGTAAAAATTAACAGCCTTATTAGAAAGGCACTAATTGATCTTGGCTAAAATCAGTGCCAAAATCAAGAAGATAATGAGGAGAATTCCACTACAAAAGTGGAAAATAATCTCTAACAAAACTCCACTGAAGCGGTCATCACCAATTACTTGAAGGAACTCATCAAAGAAACCATCAAGGAACAGATGGAAAGTGTCACTCAACCCTTACATACTTATGCCAAGCCATACTCTTAGAGAATTGAATGCATGGGGATGCCACTTAATTACCAGCCACCAAAGTTCCAACAGTTCGATGGTAAAGGAAATCCTTGTCAACATGCTACACACTTTGTGGAAACTTGCAACAACGTTGGCACTTATGGCGATCTTATGGTGAAACAATTTGTTCATTTTTTAAAGGGCAACGTTTTTTATTAGTACACGAAATTAAAGCTTGGGATGATTGATAATTGGGAACAATTAGAGCGTGAGTTCCTTAATGACTTTTACAACATTCGAAGTGTGTTGAGCATAATTGAACTCACAAGTTCATGCCAATGGAAAGATAAGCCTGTGATTGATTATATTCACAGGTGGAGAAATCTTAGTCTCAATTGTAAAAAGCTATTATCTGAGTCCTTAGCTTGTGACATGTGCATCCATGGGATGAATTGGGGATTATGCTACATTCTTCAAGGCTTTAAGCCTAAAACTTTTGAAGAATTAGCTACTTGTGCCCCTGACATGGAATTAAGCATTTCAACAGTTGAAAATCAATGACCTTCAATGTAAGAACCAAGGAAAGGCAAGCAAGATGTCCATAAAAGGGGCAAAGCTTTGACAGATAAGGGTGAAGGAAAACAGTTTATGACGATGAAAACCAAACCCATTAAGGTGACTATCAACTCAAAGAAAACCCAAGAAACGAAGCTTGAACCCTCGCAAGATAAAATGAAAGTGTCTTTGAAAGAAAGGTAAAAGAAGAAGTATCATTTCCCTTACTAAGATATCGTTGGAATGTTGGAAGAACTTCTAAAGGCTAAGCTTATTCAATTGCTAAAGATGAAGCGACTTGAAAAAGTTGATCGAGTAAATGACCCTAACTACAGCAATTATTATCGCTTAAAAGACAAAATCATGGGACTATGCAAATATGGGAAAATCGAGTTTGAAAAAGAAATGGTGACAGCAAATATAGCATCAGCAACAAGCATGCTTTCTCCACTTAATGTGGGGAGTAAAAATATAAAATTTGGATCTTTCGACTATATAATGTCGACCCCAAATGTAGAGGAAACATCTAATCCTCAAGATAATGGGAGCAATCCTTGTTGTTATACAATTAAGGATCTAGACTACGAAGGATGGATCCTAGTTACTCATCAAAAAAAAGGAAAAAAAAATCTTTCCAAAGACAAATGAGCACCAAGAAAATCCAAAATGGTGAAACAACCATCTAGGAAAGTAATGCCAAAGGCAATGACAAGAAAAATAAGTTCGAGCAAGTGTGAAAATTTAGTGGTGCAACGGACTAGATGACCAATCATCTTGAATGACTTCATGCCAATGCAATTCAAAAATCAAAATTCAAGTCCCACATCATGTTTCCAAATTGATGAAGATACTGGGAATGAAGAAAAAATTAAGTTTGATTCTAATTTCTCATATAGTGCAAAAATTACTTTTTCTAATGAAAACTTATTGTTGGGGTCTATCCCTTGTAATTGATCTCTTTTTGTTCATGGATATAGTCGTGAACAGAAGATCAATCGAATCTAGATAGATGATGGATCTACTGTCAATTTGCTCTCACTAAAGACAATGAAAGAGCTTAGGATGTCTCTCAACGAATTATCGAAGAGTCATTTGATGAACTAAGGTTTCAATCTTGAAAGGCAAAGAGCTGTAGGAAAAGTTAGACTTCAACTTTTCATTGATAACATGAAATCCAATTCATTGTTTCATGTGATTGATTCTAACACAACATACATGTTGTGAGGGCGACCTTGGATGCATCAAAATGGTGTAGTTTCATCAACGCTACATCAATGCTTAAAATATTGTGGAAATGGTCAAGTGAAGATAGTCATTGCTGACACTAAACCATTTATTACAGCAAAGCTACATTTGGCTAATGTTAAGTTCTATTTGGAAAGTACCTTTGTGGAAGAGGTACAACCCAAAAATGATTAAGGAAATGAAGGAAAATCGTCAAAGGAGAAAGGAAATAAATCATCATTGTCTACAAAGGAAGACGAAGTGAAGAAATTAATCAAAGGAATTTTTAGAGATTATAACTCACATCAAATATTTGTATTTGTCTCATAATTTTTCAAGTTAAAAAATTTTGACGAAAAATTTGTGTGTACAATATATATACACACACAAACAATTATTATTTTGGTGACCTGCAAATCTACCTTTCCTTAGTAACATTAAGCATGTAAATAAACTTTCTAGTTAAATTTGAATCACATGATAGTGAAAGATATATAACAATATTTTATCTTCCAAAACTCTCTCTCTCAGCAAATAGCAGATGCAAATTACGCCGGTGGAGTCAAGAACCTCCCCAACTTGAACTCATTCAGAGATGTATTAGTGAAATGCCTAATATGTGGGGCTTCAAATTATATTAAGTACTAATCACATGCATTATATGAGGAAAAGAAACATTAAACCATTTAAGTTTGGGGTTTAAATAAAACCCCTTAGGCCCTTAGCAAACCAGCTGCTTGAGTAATTAATATTTGGAGGAAAGAGGGGGTCGATGCCAATTCTCCCAGCTGGACCACAGGTCTGGAAATGGAGATTGAGCTTCCCTGGGCTCAGCCGATTGCTTGTGTTGTTGGGATGCCATGTGGCTTGGTGTAGCCATCAGCGGCATCCAACTTGGATCAAATAAGGAGATTAGCTCCATTCCTTGCTGCTGCACACCAACCGATATTTCAAATCTTGTGTTTGAGTTTGAGTTTGACCCAAAATAATTTTCATAATCATTGTTAATAAGGGTTAATGGCAGCAGCAATGGCTGCGGCTGCAGCTGCTGTTCCTTAAAAGCAAACTGATCCAACTGCATGGGATTTATGGAACTACTACAGCCACCAGCAGCTTCTAAACTCATCGGACCAGAACTATTTCTGATATTTTCCAAGTCTTCTTCAAGCCTTTCTTTTCCTTTGTACTTAATCTTACAGAGTCTCCAGTCCTACATTAAAAAGAACAAGAAAAGAAGAAGAAAGTCAAGGTAGAATCATGCGAATTACTATTCTAAAATGCTAAACAATGCAAAGTGAGATGCAAAACCACAATGATGACTGCACTGACATTGTCCTACACCAAATCTTTTGTACCCTTTAAAACTTGTACACGTGCAAATAAAGCAAAGCAAGAGTATCATCTCATTCCTTGACAAATGCTAAGCATATCTCATACCTTGTCTGGTCTTGTTATTTCCACACAGTACATGTTCATTGAATTTTCCTACCTCACTGCAGTTGTTCTTTGAAGAGTAAAAAGAGTAAGTAATCAAGTAGAAAACATATATATAATCAACTAAAGTTCCCTCTCGTTAATCAGAACTTCTGTTATTAGTTTTTTTTCTTACATAAATAAGAAAAATACAAAGTGCGTTTAGATAGAAAAACAAACAAATTATACATACTAGCTTTTAATGGAGGAAAACCAACCAAAATAAGTTAAGTTTTAATAGTACTATATAATTAAAAAAAATCCAATATTAAATTGAAGTAAACGTGTACATGGATTAAATTTAAACTCTTGATTTATAATGGTTTGAGTATCTCATTTTTATTTGGTTCAATAATTAGTATATATATATATTCTTTACTTAAAGAATTAGATACAAATTCTCTTTTTCTTAAAAAAATATATGAAATCCTCATGGACCAAGGTCACTGCAGTTCATACAACAAAAAACATACTGCCTATGCCTAAAATCATAGAGCTGTAGGCAGCCATCAATATCAATGAAAATATACATCTTGTTCACTCTCTAACTCCCTTGCTTACAGATGCAGCCCTGTTCATCCTTATATTTTTTATGGTTAAAATTAAGGGAGTGAGAGCTGATAGTGAAAATTTTAGCAGAAACAAGTATAGTACTGTTATTCTTAATTATATTTAGTATATTGTCTGGTTAGAAATTATCATAATATTTAAAAACATTGAAACTGAGGATAATTATATATGATAGTATAATTTACTGGGGAGATGAAAAGGATTAAACTTATGAACTACTTGCTAGCTAGCTGCTATATATGCTGTAGAGATATTATTGATCTGATAATCTAACTATATTTAGAAGTTCAGGACCCCAATTATTTACCTGCCATTTGGCTCCCCACAGCCTAATTAACGTCGTTCTGCTATGTAAAGGTAATAACCTCGTATAGCTATAAGCTCACATGTGTAGACTAGACAATCCTTGTAGTGGCATCAGAAGAAAAGAGGGAAGTCTATGGATATCTAAAAAATCGGATTTTGGACGATGATAGCTCAAGAAATTAAATCAAAAGCCTAGATTACATATGTTTCCTCTTTTCTCCCCCAGGCTGTAAAAAGGCAGATTTGCTCTTGCTGTCACCATATTATAAAGAACAGGTTTGTTTAATAATTTGTATAGTTTCATACTCTCACAACTGCTTGGGGGAAAAATACCCAGCAATAAATTAATTAGCTGATATGGAAAAGGACAGAGGGTGCATGTATGGTTTGAAGACATGCTTTATGCATCAAACTTTGGGAAGGAGGACACAAACAGTTGGAATAGAGTGAAGGGCATATTCATGCATGATCCAGTCAGTCTTGATCGCACCTTTGCGCTTTCTTTCGTTATCCCTAAACCTGTGAAATGTTAAGGGCCTTTTGTAACCCACCACTCGTCCATTAGCAGAAATTGTCTTGACATGACTGGTGGCCTTCCACCATCCTCGACCCGACACCTCTCTAGAATCACCCTCCCTCTTACAGTAGTAATACCTTTCGTTATTGTTTAAGGCCACGCTTTGAATCCCTGCACAAAGTATAATTAAAACAAAGGATGGCTAGGCATATATAATATTAGTCTGAGAAATAAAACCATCAAAGATATTAAGTTTCCATGCACTGGTTTGTACTGTAGTAACGTTATATATAGTACAAATTGTGGGATTTTGGGAGCCATGGCAAGGGAAGGGAGTCGTTTCAGTAGAGGTAGAGACGATGAGATGATACAATTAAGTTGATGGATGGAACATAGGAAGTATGATTGTTGTTGTGATCTGATTGTTCCAATGTTCCATGAAACACGGGCTTCTGTTCCTTTGCACCCTCAGACATATATGAACCCTAGGACGCTTAGCAAAAAAAAAAAAAAAGAACCCTAGGACGACTAAATTGATAGTTTTACGCATTAATATTTCACTTTTATATGCTAAAAAGTCTCATCATGCCGCTAAACAGGAAACATATAAAGATAAAATAAATAAAAAAGAGATTAATGGTTTGCATTTGATGCTAACAAGAATTAATGTATGATTAAGCAAGAAGAAAAGAATGTCATACATAGAAGATTTTGCGGCTCTAATTCATAAATATTTCTTTCAACAATGAAATCAAAAGACATCGTTATATTCCCAGATACTTTTTCTATCAAGATTTCGATAAGCTCTTCATCGGTAGGGTTGAATCTAAATCCAGTTGAAATCATCTTCTCTTCTTTAAAGTAAAGACAGAAACCTGAAACTTAATTATCACTCTTTTCTATTTAGGGAAAAAAAAACTTTGAATATTTGCTCCAAACAAATTAGATATCTCTGAAATGGTGTAGAGTAAAGATGGCTCTTTATAAAGAAAGAAGGAAGTAGAGAAAAAAATGCAAATCTATGATATGGTGTAAAGTAAAAATGGCTCTTTATAAGGAGAGAAGGAAGTAGAGAATTAAATGCAAATCTATGAAATGAAGTGTTGTAGAGTAAAAATGGGTCTTTATAAAGAGAGAAGGAAGTAGAGAAGAAATTGCAAAGAAGACAAAAAGAGACTCGAGTTGAGAGAAGACCAAGAAATTTTTGGTTCATTTTGGAGGAAATTAACATTAGTCTATATATGTTTGTTGATATTAATTAGGCTGACTCAAGGCATCGGGATGCATGGAAACTAAAACAAATATTGAGCCCAGATACGCGGCTGTATTCATATTTCCGCCTTGCAATTTTATGCTATATAAGATCGCGGGGTCTTTCTTTTACGTTCAGAGCACATGCTAGCTTCATCTGTTGATAACGTCATTCACTTCTATATATATATTTGAAAGTTTAAGGTTCATTAGATATCAAAAGCAACAGGGAGAGGGTCCCTGCTTTACGAAAGGAAGCTTTAAAGTCTTTACACCACATGTTAGTAAGAGACCTCGAAACTTCAGTATCCAACACTCTGCAATAACTATTCACTTCTTCTTATATAATCAAAATTGTTTAAAAACTAAATATTTAAAGATAATTTCCTTACAATTAAATGTAAAATGTAAAACATATAAAAGAGATATGTTCAAGATAATTTATTCTTATACAATAAGAATTAATTAAAAAATAATATATTAGTAAAATTTTAAGCAACAACCAATAATACAAAATTAGAACTCATTTTTTAGAATTATAAAATAATTTTTTTAATTTTTAAAGACTAAAATCATTAAAAATAAAATCCACATAAAGAGAAAAAAAGAACATAGCAAGTAAAAGAATATGTTTGATGGTTAGTAAAAATTTGGAAAAGAAAATCTATAAAAACCTAGAACATATAAGTAAATAGAATTGAATTGAAAAAAAAAATAACATAAATAGAAAAAAAATATAAAAAAATTTCCCTCCTCTTCATAATTTCACAATAAGAGACAACAGAGAAGAGAAATAGAAAAAGAAAGAAAGGGAAAGAGGTGTGGAGAAACTGAAAAGAATTAAGAAAAAATTTAAGAGTTAGGATAAAGGTAGATGAGATTTGTGAAGTTATTTTATTATTTTTTATTTATATTAAATGTTTAATAAGAAATTATTTTAAATGTTATTAAAAATATATAATATATAAAAAATTTTAAAATTTCTGAGCATCATATAGTAATGAGACGCTCCGCCAAGCAAGACCATGGAAATACAGACGACACTTGGGTAGAAATAAAGCTCACCGAACCTGCCGTAAAAACATTCAAGCGGGAGACAGTCCGCGCACAGCTGCATCCCATTCCCACTCCAAACAAAAACACCACAAAACAGAAGAATAAGCATGTCGTAAGGGCACGACTTGTATAATATATATATATATATATATAAGAGTCAAAAGTTGTCCAAATTTCTTTATTAACTCATAATCCGTCTCCTCACAAGTATTTTATTGCTATTTTGATGGACTTTAGGGAATCGAAAGGCATAATGTAGAAAGTTAGGCATGGAGTAGGTTCTTACTTTTTGAATGGTTATAGTAGAAAAATTAGGTTTAATTAGCAATAAAAAAGGTCGCTTTTTCTTTGTTCACATAACTAATTAAAGTTATTAGACTGGTGTTTTTTTATTTTTTATTTTTTTGTGTTTCTAAAGTTTCTAAAAATGATAAATCGATAATAGAAATTCCAACAATATATNTACTTAGAAGGGAAACTCATGATTAGGTTGGGAAGGCAGGGAAATTACTCTCTATTGGTGACAAAGTGGTTATTATATATAGTAAGTTGAGGGAGTTAGAGTAGAAGAATTAATTAGATTGGGATACTGCTGAGCAAAACAAAATTAGATTGGGATACTATATATATATAGGCGAAGGTTTCCAAAAGCAACTTCAAAGTCAGTTGCCTGCCTTGTTTTATCCATTATTATAACTTGTCTGGGCTTCTTTGGTTTGGAGTCATTGCCATGTTCTGTTCAGACATATTCTATATATGTAATATAATTGCACATGCGATGTTGCCTTTGCTTTGTTATGCACCCCCTGTGGAGACAGAACCAGAAATTTGTGTTTGTCCTGTTAATATGATAGCATTATTTTTTATTTAATATAATTTTTTTAAAAAATAAATATAAAAAATACACCTTTCAAATATATATATATGTATATATTACAATCCATTCATAATGCAAATTAAATAAAAAAAAAAAACAAATCAACCAATTATATAAGGCTAATTAAGAGTACAAGAAAAGGAAATATTTAGTAATAGTTGCAGAGTCTCAAGCCTGAAAAAGATTGGATTTGGAGTCAATGAGTCTTTGTTGCTGAATCCAATAATCAATCTATTGATTAGAGTGAAGAAATTTGGGAATATCCTGTCTGTATTTTTGCTGCATTTTAACGGACAGCATGCGTTTCCAATTGGACATGGTTCAATTCTGCCCTATTAAAGTCTCCTTCCTTCTCTTTTGGTCTACCCCAAACAGCCAACTGTTTACTTTCCACTGCCCAACGTTTTCTTCTCTTCTGACTCTGCGGATTGTGGTCTCTCTCTCTCTCTCTCTTGTTTTTCTTTTTCCAGCATTCAAACAAAACACTATATTAAAAGTAATTAATAGCGTCACTAATTTTCTTTCTATGATTGGACGACTTTTTAATTAACACATATTTAATCATCACGGTTCTACGTACACGTGTGAACGATATGATGATAACTGTATTAAAAAGTAATTGAGAGTTCAATTCTCAATTTAATTGTTCTTTTATTATTTATATTTTTCTTTTGAGATTATTTTACATATGTCATTTAAAATTGAATGTTTGGTCAAATTAAAATGTCAAAGTTCTAACCACTACTTATATTTGCGACAACGCTATTATAGATACATGAGTAAAATGTGACGTTAATAATAACGTAATTAATTATATAAAAGCAAAATCATTTATATTAATGTAATTCCATTTCTCTATCAAAGAGTTCTTTGGACAAGAATAACCATTCAATATAGTGGAATTCATTTTAGAAAATTTGAGATATAACGGGTCAAGTTTGAATATATTGCTAAAAGCATTATTAAAATATTACCAACTTTGCTTAATGTTAGATCAAGTAATTTTGCATAAAAGACGAAGTTAATCAAATTTGAATTTAAGATAATTGTGTTTCATATATTAATCGTTTTTCGTATATTAATCGTATCAACATGATTAATATACAAAATTTTCATATTTTTAACGTGACAAGAGCACTTAATTCATTTAATTTTCATTCAATTTTTTTTTTTTGAAAGGTAAAAGATCATGATGATATAAATTATATGTGTAAAGAGGGGGATAAGATATCCCTGTACAAAAATTTACCTACGCAGTATACAGAAAGATGCTACAGTATCTCAAATTAAATCAGCGTCACTATGTACAGACTTTACAAAAACAATAACCCTATAAAACGTTCACCAAATCAGTCACAAAGAGCTAAAAAGAAAACAGTAAACGCAAGCAACAGATAGAGCACACATGGAAATGGAAAAACATAACATGGTACAATCTGAAATAGAAAAATCAGGCTACTACAAGATTAACCCAAAGAAAGTCACTGGTTCTTAAAACACCTTGTTTAGCTAGTGAGTTAGCTTCAACATTGGCTAAGTGGGGAATATGCTCAATAACCCACTTGTTGATTTTGCTAAGAATAACACAAATTTGCATGAGTATTTTCCTTAGTCTCCCAAGGGATGTTTTGAGGGTTGGCAATCCATTAACCACATTGCAATTATCACATTCAAGGAATAGGGAGTGGGAGGAAACCCACCTAGACACTGCCAAGACAGTCACAACTTCTTTGGCAGCAAGTAGCTTGGCCATATTGGAATAAAAACTCCAATAGATTTGGAAAGAAGGATAAGAATGTCTTCATAGTCATTTTCTAAAATCCCCCTTATGCCCGAATCTCTAGGGTAGCCTCCAGAGGCCCCATCAGTATTGAACTTCAGGATCTCAAGAGCTGGCTTATTCCATGTTAATTTTTCTTAGAGGCCAAAATTTTTAGGACATGTCCTTCGTTTGGCTGCCTAGCAAGGTCTCCAATTAAGACATTTATCTCCGGCCACTGTGCCTTCATCCAACATGCGACTCTAATTTTAGTAAGTTCTAGAATTTGTTCACTATCTCATATTTTACCACTAAAGACAACCTCATTTTTTCCCATTCAAATGGTCCAAATTATGGTATACCATCGGATTTTCATAACCAGCCCATTCTTAAGTGTGTTAACAGTATCCAACCAAGATAAAAAACAAACTAACGAGTGTCATCATGCATCACTTAGAGAAAATTCCACATAGGACACCATTGTTTCCACAAGTTTCAAGTTTTAACAAAACTAAAAATACTATTTCAACTTCCGACTTGCAAAAGAGACATGTGGTTGCACTATCGTTAATAATTCCTTTGCTCACGAAAGTATTTTTCAAATCCAATCTGTTATGGAGAATCTGCCAGCATAAGATCTCAATCCTTAAAGGAGTGAGGCCAGTCCAAATAAGCTTTCAGTGGTAGCCATTAAAGGTGCAAGGAGGGAGCACACTTCGATAGAAGGATTTGGGCATATAGTTACCACCAGGGCTCTTTTCCCACACAAGTTTATCTTGGAAGTCTTTCTGAAGAACTTGTTCATTGAGCAGATTGTTGAAGCACTCCCACTGTTAAAACTCCCAGTCGAACAAATTCCTTCGAAGCTCAATCCTCCCAATTAGTAACTTTCGACCCATTCTCTAAAATCAACAATGAAGCCCTTCTTTTTGGTAACCAGAGCATAAATTCTGGGCAAAGATCTTTCAAGCATGACACCCT
Source organism: Theobroma cacao (assembly GCF_000208745.1). Lineage (NCBI taxonomy): Eukaryota > Viridiplantae > Streptophyta > Magnoliopsida > Malvales > Malvaceae > Theobroma > Theobroma cacao. Next base: position 25,196,095 of record NC_030853.1, on the reverse strand, counting down.
TCAACCCCTCAAAAACTGATGCGGGTGTTGTTTCCTAATGATATTCCCATGCCTTCAAAAACATAGGAACTAAAATCACATGTCCCCTGAAGTGGTCGGGTAATATTTTTTCAAATTCTTGGCTTTATTTGGATTACCAAGTCTTGGGATGAGGTTGTTTTGGTCAAGACCAAATTTAGCATCCACAATACGTCTCTAAAAACCACTCGACTCGTTACCATACCACCACAACCACTTATTTAAAAGGACCCTATTTTTCAATCCGAGTTCCACCATTCCTAGGCCAACGAGGTCATAAGGGTTGCAAATTGTAACCCAGCTAATATGGTGAAGTCTCGAGACAAACTGAAAAAAGAGCAACAAACGCTTAATATTGATAAAAAATTGAGGGTTAGGCTCACACAGGATTACTGTGTCGACAGCATATTAATGGTGAGAAACAAAAACATTTGAGGAGCCGACTATAACCTCCTTCACAAGCTATTTGTCTATTGCCTTGTACATGAAAGCATTAAAAGATTCAGTAACCAAGTTAAAAAGAAGCGGGGAAAAAGAACAGCCTTACCTAAGCCCTCGCTACATTCTAATTTCTTCGGAAAGAGAGTAAGACTTGTTTAGTTAATCGTGTTACTATGTAGCCATTACTCATTTAATTATTCATGTTAATTTGTGTATTTGTTACCAGTTTATGATTCGATTATAACCCATTTAAGATCCCTATAAATACTTTTTTGTTCAAACCTTATCCTTTTTCAACTTTTTCTTTTTTCGATTTATCGTGTCTAAAATTTTAATCATATTAATTGTTTAAATGAATTATAAATTTTGTCGTATTGTATAACATTTTAATCCGACTTGTTTAATAAACATGTTAGACATGTCATATTGTGTTACATGTGTAATAAATGCATTTGCGTACGTGTTTAAGATTATAATACATTTAATTAATCGTGTTATGTTCATACTTACCTATATAACTATTAATATTTTATATTTACATAATACGATTAAAACATGTAAATTATCATATCTAATTAACCTATGGTAAACTATTTTATTTTATTACAAATACTTCAAAGTAAAATGAAAAGGTGCGTTCAACTGAAAAGTAAATAATATGTTTTCACTAGCTTATATTTTTATGACCTTACTTTTGGCACTTGTTTTTTCTTTTATAGTGATTCCAAAAGATCAAGTCATAAGAAAACCAGTACCTAAGTCTACACATGTAAATCTACAAAAAGGGTTCCTTTTGTTTTGTTTTTTTCCCCGTCGTCAGGGAAGTTTCCCAGAAGGAAAGTATGCACATTGATTACTATGTCTGAGACTAAACCAACTAAGCATAAATTAGAACAACCTTAACATAATGTTGGGCATGCATGCATCCATGACAAGCGGACTTTTTGAAGGTTATGCTTGTATCTCAAAATTTACATCAATGGAGATTTTCCTAGTCTGATCTGCCAGGTGTTACGGTTTTATTCCTTATCCACCATTGCAAGTAACACGTTTAATATGTTTGACGCTATCATCTATGAAATGTTTCTAAATTTGAAACAAATTCTGATGAACCAATCAGTATCTTCAATAGTGTGAATAAAGGCATTTTGGATAGCATATATTTTGTTGCTATGATAATGATGGGTCCATCTCGGAACCACATTATCTTGTTTATATTGCAAGGTCATGTAAATTTTTCCAAGTTCAAAGATTTCGGTAGTCTGGACGGTAGATTTTGATCATGCTCTGCCAAATCAAAACATGTTAATTTCCTTCTTCTAACAATTTATATGAATGAATCAACTTCGCTTTTGATTTTGACCCCATTGATTGATATTCTCTAAAAAAATTGGTTTAAGGCATTTGCATGGGGACCACGTCGGTTTCACATTTCAAGAAGTCTTCAGATATAACAAAGTTTAATGATAAAGTTGTTTATAAACGAAAATAGCTTTGGCCAATGGAGCCGACACGGTTTTTGGAAATTATTCTTCAATTGATCACTAGTTCTCCCCTCTTTGTTATTGCTTACAGCTAATTCCTTTACAAATTTCAACTCAATATATATATATATATATATAATTATATAATAAATAATACTAAAATTNATATATTTTATATATTTTATATATATTATATATATATATATATAATTATACTTGATTCAAAGATCTAACCAAACGCAAACAAATTGTCATATGTAATTTCAATGGTTCCATGGCTTGATTGCCATGGCTTGCAAACCAATCTGGCCCAATGGGGCAAGGCTTGGACAAAAGATTTTGGGCTCAAAGAGTAGGTTTGGACATGATGTTTTACATGATTAAACTTTACCTAGAGTTAAAGACACTCGGTAGAAGACCCACGCGTTGTTGTGGGTTTTTCTGTTCATGAAAAATGAATGTTAAAAAGAATATTATAATATTTTGATGTAGTATATTTTTAATAATGTTGTGTACTTAGTAAATTTAACTTTACAAATTTAGCCATTGAATGAAGAAAAATTTTCAGAATGTATTCTGAATAGTCTAATTGCCAATATATTTTAAATGGACTTACATGCAAAATTCCATACACATGAAACAAAAATATTGAGCAGTAAAATTTCTTTTAAGGTGAAGATACAAAGAGATTGTGCAGATTATTTAATATATGTTTTTTATGGAAACAATTTGTTTTAGATTTCTATTCACTGATAACTCAAACTCAACGTTGAATGTACAAAAACAACATCCATACAGGTCGTCATACAATTTTTGTACAATAAAATATCAAAATGATATTGTTCCAACAGTTAAAGCAACACAATAATCAGTTCTGCTATAAAAAATTTGATTGTTCTTGCATTGTTTGCACATTTTTACCATAACAACTACAATGCATTAAAGCTACAAAAAACTTGCTCTATTTATGGTAAAATTTACCTATTTTCTTTTGAGTGAAGCTGTTTATGAACTGTTGCTTTCTTTACAACACTGTTGAACCTCCTGTTTGCACATCATCAAGTATAATGTGAAGTTAGTTGATAGTTTCTATATACTAATTTAAATAAAAAATACTTATTATTATGGGTAATTTACCTAATAAATTTTATTTTTTTGTTCAGGTGACTATTTTGGAAATAATTCCTTTGAAACTTGTATACTTGTCAAAGATGGAGAGACTTCCTTTTGAGATTGTCCAATGCTAAATGATAAAGTATAATAGATAGCCAATTCTTGACTTGTAGAACTTGTAAACTCCTACAATATGGTATTTGAAGCCATAATCTACTTGACACTATTACAGTTAAAGATTTTAAAAACTATGTATCCATGATCGATGGCTTTTCCTGTGAGTCCTACTCTTAAATTTCCTTTAGTGTTGATTAGTGCCTTCACAAGAGATGGAAAAGTCATCTTGTTTAGTGTTCTAATTGCAGCAAGTTCTACAATAGTAGCTCCAATCAATTTTTCAACTTGTTGTCCAAAGGCTAGCAATTCAATGGTACCAATTTCATCTTGGACTGTTAACTATAAATCATTCTGTAAAATATTTTAAAATGTTCTGTTAAATTTTTTGTTTTGTAAAGATGCACTTTTTACTAAATTCAATAATAAATAAGTATTATGTTATTTATATAAGAACCGATGTCTTCTTATCGTGTTTTGGGCACCAAAATTTACCAACAAAAAATCGTAGACCTATTGCGCACTGATTACAAGCGTTATAGTACCATCAATTTGGTGTTTCAACATTGACAATTGTCATTGTCACCTTAAACTTGGCATTCTAGCATGGAAAAGAATACAAGTATTTTTATATAGTTAATTGTTTTGTTTTTCATTTATCAACAACATGTGAATATTGATCATCATCAATGTTATAGTACTATAAACAGATATCTTACCAATACTTGCTTTGGATCTGTAGCTAATAAATCTGCCACTGTTGCCTTTGAAAGACTTGTCTACTGACTCAACTATGACTGTGTTTCTGTCTTTAGTGGTTGTATTGCTTTTTCTTCATATCTAATAGTAAATATTAGATTGAATATTAATACAGTAATTTGACAGTTGTTATTGATTGTAAAATGACACAATAGAGTTGATTTGTACATTACCTTGATTTAAGTTCATGGGCCTCTAGAATGTTGAAATTTATGTAGATTCTTGTCACTGAACAGGATAAGCGTATAAGGATCCTACAATGAATGACTAGCTAAATATGAATATAATTTGTGTGTACAATGATTATTACAACAAGTAAAAGAATAGTAAGAATTATACTCACGTTGGTAAGTTTTGATCATTAGTCTTGTAAATGCAAGAATAACATTTGTGTTCTTGGAGAAAAGATGCTTCTGTTCTATGCTTGATGCTAAGTCTCCATTCAGCATCACTTTCAAAGTCTCATAATTGTTGAAAATTATTGTAAAATATGAAAGTTATGCATATGAACAAAAGTTACGATGAAGTGTTGAAGTACTTGTTTATTTATTTGTCTTACTTTGAGTTTTGAAAGTATATGTCACGCTTCTAGATATGTGTGTTCTTATTATTAAGGTGGACATTTATTATAGAAGTAATGTTGTAAGAAGTCTAATTACATCTATAGCATTATTAGACATAAACATAAGCATAGAAGTTAGACAATAGAGTATACGATATAGTTTTATCATTGAGTTTTTTAATAGCAGTACCTGTCAACGCTTTTTTGTGGTATATCCTGTCATAGAGAGCTTTGTAATATGCAAAGCTAAATTGGTAGGAAGGATATACAGTGTTGTCTTCATGATTGTCTTTGACCTCTGTTATCCTTGACTGAACAATCACTAACTCTCCAAATAGAACATTGAAGTTGTTTGTAGGTTTTATGACTCGAAACTTGTCAATCATGTATAGACCACCTTCTTTCAGTATTGGTGCAAATTGTAGAGCATCTAAACCTCTAATCATCGCTTACATCACCTTTTCTGTCATTTGATAGAATAACTTATGGTTAGTTTAATATTAATTTATAATTATACAAATATTTGTAATATAATAAACCTAAAGTTGTTTGACAATTTACCTTTTTGTTCAACAACTAAAAAGTCAAGGCTTAGTAAATTTTAAGGATTATCTGGTGTCGTGGATTGCCACATCCTCAGTACCTTGACTTTTATGACACTTGGTGGTTTGAAGAGTTGCAAATTAGTTAGATATTGCTGGTTCATTTGTAACTGACCAAGGACCTTGAATAAAATTAGGTTTGTTGAATATTAAATGTTTGTAGAAAATAAAAGACTTCATTTATGCAAGTTTTTGCATTTCAATGTGTAGAAATATTACAATGTAAAATCTCAAATATTAAGTAAATTTAGTAACTATAAACAATGAAAATGTATAGCACAAACAAATTCAGTTTAAACAAAAGAAAATTAAAAAGACTAAGAAATAGAACATAGTTTAATCAAGTAATAGAATGTATCGATGATGAGTGCACAATACAAAAGAAGTTAGGTTAGGTAAAAGGAAATAAGAAAAAGTAAGAAAATACAAAGCAATAATTTTTCTAGAAAAAGAAGAAATTACATTAACCTGTTTGGAGAATGTCAAAAATTTCTATGTAAACTATGTTTTTCGTATGATTTGGCTGTTGTTTGTTGTCATTCAAAACAATGATCTTCAACCCTTGTCATGATGTTACTCTTGATAAAGTTATATACAACTGACTGTGTGCAAACACAGGTTTTGGTAAATATAAACCAATAATATCTAAAGTTTGTCCCTGACTTTTACTTATTGTCATGCTATAAAATAGCCTAATTGGAAACTGTTTTCTTTGAAATAAAAAGGGTCATTTCCTTGTTTGATTGTCATGACAATTCTCGAAATGAATACTATACTATTTGTAAAATTTCATTATATAATTTTTCCTTCTATGACATTACTACTTAATTTAGTAATCAAAGTCTTAGTTCCATTGCATAGACAAAAATTTTAGTTTATGTTTCTTAACAGCATCACAACTGTACTTACCTTCAGATTGAGTTCTTGATTTGAAATACCAGGAAAGTTAAATGAGTTTAAGAATTCTATCTACTAGATATAATAGTTCATGTTCCCAAGAACGTTCGAAAGCTTTTGATATTTCGTCAATGCTATAATACGACTTCAATATACTTGGAATCAAATCACACCTATATGAGGTCATCAAAACGATGTTTCATTATATAGAGTAATGATTGACCTTTGTCTTAAATAACCTACTTCTGTAAAATTATTTTGAAAATTAGCATACATTGTTTAGACACTAAGTAATTGCCAACTTTGTTCCTATAGTTTCAATGGATCTCCAACTTCATAATACATAATGATTGTAAGAAACAGCTCTCGTAGCTTTTCACTTGTTGCCCATTCTGAAGCTTGTCCAATTACATCAATCCATTCACGATCATCCCTAAGAAGACCTAATGCGTCACAAGCTACTCGAAATGTAAGGTATTCCACACCTTCTACTGTCCTTAATTCTTCAAAACTTTTTGGACCTTTGACAACATTTAACAACATTCTCATGAAATAAAGTTCAATTGCTACTAGATGAATATAAGTGATCCTCCCAATTGATTTACCTCTTTTTCGCGTCTTCCATATTGTCTCAAACTTCGACCAAATGCATTTATCAGAAAGTCAGCATAAATAAGTCTTATTGCCTCTTCATACAATTGATTTGTTTGGAACCACTCTGTTAGCATTATTTTTTTTTTCACATTTGGTCTCAACGTCACTCTAGACAAATCATCTGCCTCATTGAAACACACATTCTGTTCTTCTAGAAAATGAATGATTAATCTTTCAACTGCAAGCTAATAATGATGAATATCAAATGCAAACATTCTCCAACATGATTCGTATGCTAATAATTATCGACAATCTAACTGCATCCTAACTTCATCAAAATTTCTGATTGCATCACTCTCATATCTATCAATTTTTAAATTTCCATTCAGAATCATAGCCCTTGCTCTATCTAGACCCTTGTTAATATCATTTCACCTAAAGAATTTATCTTTTCAAATTTCTTGAAAAAAATCTCATCATCGAGATCATCTTTTGAAATTTATTTCAAAGATAAAGATATGCAATAATGAATATGAACTGCATGGATGGTGAATGTTATGGATTCCAAATCATTAAATACAAATTATCATCGCTTATTAAGGGTATTTCTTAAATTTTCTCATCTTTTTGGTAAAATCCAAAATCACCCTATCACCTAGAGAACCCTTTAAGAAATTTATCCTTTCAAAATTCACGAAGAATTCTCATCATCGAGATCATCATTCGAATGTATGCGTGCTAATGTAATGCAAGTTCGTAATTGCTTATTACAATCGACAACCTTTTATCGATGCCATTTCTCATATGCTCCCATCGTTCTAGCGAAATTCGAGAATGTCATGTCACCTAAAGAATTCTCCAACAAGACTTATCCTTACAAGTCTTGTGGAGAAATCACATCATCGGGGTTGGCAATCGTGTACAAAATAAGGGTTGCGGGGTATGACGTATATTCCAATTTGTTAAGTGCAAATCAAAGTCTTGTATTGAAAATGTTTCCCAAATCTTCTCATCTTTCTGGTAAAACTCGGAGATAAATTCTCACCTAGAGAATTTCTCGAGGAAGTTTATCTTTACAAACTTCCCCAAAAAAAAATCTCATCTTTGAAACTTTAATTCACTTATAGAATATAAAAATATGGCAATGATGTTTTAAAAAATGCAATGATAGTGCATGACATATAGCAAATTTCAATATTTGTTTTTAATCTTCCCTATAGCTTCTTTATTATTATTATTATTATTATTATTATTATTATTATTATTATCCTTTACCCTCAATAGTTGACTTGTAATACCAATAGAGAAAACCATTCTCACTATCTAAGTACAAAGTAAATATTTTTCAAGAAACCAAAAATAAACCATAAGTATCTTAACAATTTATTGTGCATACTTGTCTGCACAAACAAACTACGCAAAGGAAAAGTATAGCAATAAATTTTTTATCAAAGTAACAAAGCAACGAGAATATAATAAAATAATCTAAAGAGAAAAAAAAATAAAAAACGGGAAGTTATTTATAAATATTGTAAACTTACAAGTAAACAAATATATTCAACCTCAAATGATTGAACACCCCAAGTATAGAATTCAATAACTTGAATGACCAAATTTGAGCACATAAACAATAAAAGAAAACATTACGATTAAATAACAAACAATCAAACAATTTTAAACCAAATTGAAATAAAAATAAAGAACAAAATACTAAAATCAAAGAAATAGAAATAAAAATAAAGAACAGAATAGTTAAGCTAAACACAAAATTTGAAACAAAATAGAAGATTTCATTACTTTTTTAATATGGTTAAAGAGAGAATAGAAAAGTAAAATAACAACAAAACCCTACAACACATACTAAAACATTGCAACATTAAACCTTAAACCACAAAAAAACAAAAAACACCAAATCAGATAATGATAAAATAAAAGGAAAGTAAAAAGCAATCATAAGGAGAAAATATCACTTGATAAACTAATCAACAAAGAGAGCTTATAACAGAATAGAAAGAATAACAAAACCTTACAATACATACTAAAATATTGCAACATTAAACCCTATACCATACCTTAAACCACAGAAAACCAAAAAACACCAAGTCAAAGATTGAAAAAATAAAAAGAAAAAGTAACAATCATAAGAAGAAAATATCACTTGATAAACTAATCAAGAAAGAGAGCCCAAAAAAGAAAGAAAACCCTAAATCATCCAAGAGTACTCTACAAGCTAATATACAAATGCTTTTGAACTCTTCTAAAAGAGGAATAGAAAAAATCGATCATAGAGCAATCAAGGCAAACATCACTTAATATACTCTTCTAGAAAAGGAATAAAAAAAAATCAGTTATCATGTAATGAACCTAAGCAACCGGTTAATAGAGTTCCCCATAACACAAAGTTAAATCAAGGGACAAATCATTGATATTTTCCCTTTTTTTCCTTTTACATTCATATGTGTAAAACGACATCGTTTTGAAACAAGAAGCAAATCTTAAAACCATCAATCCCACAACCAACTTCATCAACCAAAAATGAAGATCAGCTACTAGCAAAAAACCAACCACTCAATTGAATCTTAAAATGAAACCTTAAAGCCATCACTAAAAGAACCGCCCTATCGAAACAACTCTTACAACCCAAACCTATCCGACAAATCTAATAACCCATCACCCTTAATCTTCCTCCTTTTTTTCTTTCTCCCCACAAATTTCGTCTCACAAAAAACCAAACTTGTCCCTCTATAAATAAACAAAACCCCTAATACCACGCTTTTTCCTATCCAACCCTAATAGCCACCCTTCAAATAACGAACCCTAAAACCCTTCCTTCCTCCATCCTCGTCCCTCATTCCTCTTCTCTTCCACTCAATCAAAGTACTCAATAACCAAACTTATAAAAAATAAAAAAAATTCATGATAAAGGAACCAAAAGAGAGAAAACAAGTGAGACATCGAAGTTCAACAAACCCTAGCTAGACAACCAAAACAATAAGTTTAAAAACAAGGTCATTTCCAGCAACCTAATAAGAAAGGGGGAAAAAACTTCCAAACATGCAAAACGATGTCGTTTTGCTAGATGAGGAAAAAAAAAGGATGTAGCCCTTCAATTGAAGGCCTAATCAAGAACAATTCAAATAGTAACTTGTCGAGCTACTTTTATATATATTGTATAGATATGATGGATTAAGAGTTTTAATTCTTTTCTAAACATAAATTTCTCTTACAAGAAATTGAAAAGTTGAAGCATCATTTGGTTAAATATAAGAAATAAAAAATAAGTAATGGGTACCATGAGTCATTCCTAATCAATGACGTAGATGCATGCATCACCTTCTCAAACATAATCTCATAACAAGATTTTTTCTCCTTTGTCTCACAAGGAGATAAATTCTTACTTCTGATTTTGCATTTCTTCACTTGGTTTCCTTTTCATATACTTGTTTTATTTATTAACATTTGAAACTTAATACTTATCGCTACAGTGTCTTGTTTTTTTTTATGCAATATTTAAAAAAGTCTTTAAATTATTAAAAAAAATTTAAATAAAATTTTATTATTTTATTATATTTAATAAAAATATTGTTATTAATCAAAATGTCACTCTTCATGTTATGTTACATGTTGCTAATATAATATGCTAACATATCATAGTAAATAATAATATGACAGAATGATATAGTCGCATGATATTTTCACTTTGTTAATGTCTGATAAACATAAAATAAAAAATGACATTTTGACTATAGATGATTAGTCAACTATTAATTATAAGAATTTATTTGATTAAAATAAAAATAAAAAATTTAATTGATCATAATAAAAAAATTTAATATTATATTTTTTCTTTTAGCGCGTTTTCTTCTTATTTGATTTCAGCTTTTAGTTGCCTACTTAGTTAATTTGTGTATGGCATACAAATGTAATAAAGTAAAAATAAATTATTAGAATTTCAAAAATTAGTTTTATTATTTAATGATTAATATTCAGTTAGTATAATAAATATTACTTATTTAGTTTTATTATTTTGATTGGAATCATGACAGGTTTGGTTATTTCATTCTTTTTTATTTGGAGTGAACATTGAATAATAATTTCATTCTCTTTATCATGACATGTGAAGTAGTTGGATCATTATTTTTCGATTACAAAATGCATGTAAAAAGGATTATGCAAGACATGCTACAATAAGTTTTATATAATGGCAAACGCATAAATATGATTTTGTTTTCGGCCATATAAAAGAATTAAATATTGAAAAACCTTCAATTTTTTAACTCAAAGTTAATAGAGTTCCCCATAACACAAAGTTAAATCAAGGGACAAATCATTGATATTTTCTTTTTTTTTTCTTTTACATTCATATGTGTAAAACGACATCATTTTGAAACAATAAGCAAACCTTAAAACCATCAATCCCACAACCAACTTCATCAATAAAAAATGAAGATCAACTATCGGTAAAAAACCAACCACTCAATTGAATCTTAAAACAAAACCCTAAAGCCATCACTAAAAAAACTGCCTTATCGAAACAACTTTTACAGCCCAAACCTATCTGGCAAACCTGATAACCCATCACCCTCAATCTTCCTCCTTTTTTTCTTTCTCCCCACCAATTTTGTCTAACAAAAAACCAAACTTGTCCCTCGATAAATAAACAAAACCCCTAATACCACGCTTTTTCCTATCCAACCTTAATAGCCACCCTTCAAATAACGAACGCTAAAGCCCTTCCTTCCTCCATCCTCGTCCCTCCTTCTTCCTCTCTTCCACTCAATTAAAGTACTCAATAACCAAACCTATAAAAAATTAAAAACAATTCATGATAAAGGAACCAAAAGAGAGAAAACAAGTGAGACATTGAAGTTCAACAAACCCTACCCAGGCAACCTAAATGATAAGTTTACAAACAAGGTCGTTTCCAGCAACCTAATAAGAAAGAGGAAAAAAACTTCCAAACATGCAAAACGATGTCGTTTTGCTAGACGAGAAAAAAAAAAAGGATGTAGCCCTTCAATTGAATGATACTTGTCATTCAACTGAAGGCCTAATGAAGAACAATTCAAATAGTAACTTACCAAGCTACTTTTATATATATTGTATAGATATGATGGATTAAGAGTTTTAATTCTTTTCTAAACATAAATTTCTCTTACAAGAAATTGAAAAGTTGAAGCATCATTTGGTCAAATATAAGAAATAAGAAATAAGTGATGGGTACCATGAGTCATTCCTAATCAATGACNATCTATGTTGCTAATATAATATGCTAATATGTCATAGTAAATAATAATATGACAGAATGATATAGTTACATGATATTTTTACTTTGTTAACATTTGGTAAACATAAAATAAAAAATGACATTTTGACTATAGATGATTAGTCAGCTATTACTCTTACTTATTTTATTTAAAATAAAAATATAAAAATTTATTAATCATAATAAAAAAAATTAATATTTTTTTTCTTTTAGCACGTTGTCTTCTTATTTGATTTCAGCTTTTAGTTGCCTACTTAGTTAATTTGTGTATGTTATACAAATGTAATAAAAAAAATGATTAGAGTTTCAAAAATTAGTTTTATTATTTAATGATTAATATTTAGTTAGTATAATAATTATTATTTATTTAGTTTTATTATTTTGATTGGTATCATGACATGTTTGGTTATTCCATTCTTTTTTATTTGGAGTGAATATTGAATAATAATTTCATTCTCTCTATCATGACATGTGAGGTAGTTGGATCATCATTTTTCGATTACAAAATGCATGTAAAAAGGATTATGCAAGACATGCTACAATAAGTTTTATATAATGGCAAACGCGTAAATATGATTTTGTTTTCGACCATAAAAAAAAATTAAATACTGAAAAACCTTCAATTTTGTAACTCAATCGTAATTATTAAAATAATAATAATAATGTTACTACATTCCCGTTCCCATCCCCCCACCCCCCCCCCCCTACGGATTTGGCTTTGGTTTGGGAGGACTGAAATTGAACAGCAAAATGCCAAAAACAAGATTCACCTTCAAAACCCTTTCATCATCATCAACAATTGAAGTTCCTTCTTCAGACCCAAACCCAGGTTTTCTAATGGGATAATAAAGACATTATTTACATTCTTGTATTCTTATCAATTTCTGTTCTGTCCTAGCACTTTCTTCTTCTGCTTTCCTTTCTGTAAACTTTTAGGAATTTGCAGGTTTTAAAGCAACCGACAACGCTTCTGTGCCAGCAGTTCGAGTTTTTAAAAGGAAAAAGAGGGTTAAAAAGACGGTGGATGTTGTACAAGAGATTCCCAAAGCAGAAAATAAGGGCCTTAAGGTAAGGCCATTATTCTTTTTCCCCTTTTTTTCCATTGAGAATCAGAATACAATCTTTTTGGGTTTCATATTAATGTAACCTTTTTCGGGCATTATGATTAATAGGCTTACATTTTTTTGTTCTCTGCTGTAAACATGATTACAATGTCTTTGTTATGTATTTATTTATTTATTATTTTTTCAATGTGGAAGAAGGATTCTTATGTACTTTGGTCTTTTGCTTCCATTTCTTTGACTAATGGTCATCCTGACTAATTGAAATTTTATCCTGCGTGATTTTAGAAAATGCATATAGACTGAAATTCATCATTTAATAATGTGTTATTACTGTATCACTCAAAATTTAAGTTTGGCTACATTTTTACTTGTAAAGATTCTTTTGGTCCAATGAACCCAGTACGTAGTATGGAGTAGCCCTCCTTTTTAGAATAAACCCTGTAAATCCTACAGGACTTTATCCTAGGTATTGGTACTAAGGGACTTTACCAACTAAGCTACCTGGTTTCTTCTTTTTACTTAAAAGATTTGGTGATAAGTTTTAGCAGTATAGAGTAATTCTTGGCCATACAACCATTTAAATTTTTTCTGCAGCCGTGTGGCCTACCTGACTGAGGAATTTGCATACAAGAAGGTGGATGGTCCTCTGTCTGGTAAGATTTATGTTGCAATGCTATTTTCCTATGAGTTTGGCATTTGAAAGTTTTTCCAGAAAAAGTTTATTAGATTGACAATGTCTGTGCATGGAGTTATGGCATATTAGGGAATAATTTCAGGATGCTGTACTGGTCCACCATCCTGGGCAACTTATAGATTGCTATCATGCTGTATTCATATTGCAGTCATGAGCACATATGGACTCCGATCCTAAATAACACAGACAAGCACATAGATGCACAAGAGCATGGGCAGTGGTATATACATATGTTCATTTTTGTATATTAATGTCCATTTTTAATGGATAATCTCCCTGGCTCTGACTGGTTTCAGCTAACAATGGCTTTGCAGGGAAGTCAAAGTCCACATCTGATGAGATTAATGTGGGAACTGGTATTGCTTCCCCAGTTGGGATAGGAGGTAAATGATGAAAAATTGTGCATGAGTAATGCTAATTGAAATTGCAAGAGAAGAAGAGAGTTGGCCAAAGGAGTTTATTGACTTTAAAGAGAACTCATAAGTACATGCCAATTTGCTCCACCTTGTAAACCTTTTCCTTCTATATGTCAATTGAATAGTCTGTTTAAGTTACCAAAGTTTGCAGTTGGTCTTTGCATCCTATCATCATGATTTAAATGTAGCATATCTATAGATTTCTGCCTCTAGGATGTGTTTGGATTGTTAAGTAGATTGTCTCTTATTAATGTACATGTCCATATAGATTATAGAATGATTAATAATTTTGATGAACAAGACTTTCTCCTAGTGCATTTCTTTTGAGAGTATAAACTTCTGAATTACAGATGCATTTGCTGTTGATGTGTTTGATGTGATACAGGGAATGCACCTGCTAACTGGGAAAGTGCTTGAAGGAATCCGTAAAATAAGGTCTGCAGAAGATGCACCTGTAGACACTATGGGATGTGAGAAAGCTGGCAGTGTTCTTCCTCCTAAGGTACAATCTTGCTTAACTTAAAAAGATGCAAATCAGAAAATTCCTTGAAAAAGTTGATCCCTTACTTAAGGCTACAAGCATTTTGAATAATCTTAATGCTTCTTCTAAGTTCAATGGCATAATTAATTAAAGCCAGTAAAGTTTTAGCACTTTCAGGTTGGGAAGATATAAGAGAAGCCAAGAAAATCTTCTTGTCTCTTTCATTATGTCTGAACCAACGTTAAGTCATTGCTACCCCTAGCAGCCAAGCATGTTACAGTTGGCATTGCTCTGGATCTCGTAATAATAGACCAGACCTGGCACGGCTAGGATAGAATAGAAGTAAGCCCTAGCAAGTTTCATTCATACATGGCTTTTCCCATTATTTTTATGCACGCCTACGACTTTTTTTTTGTAATTTAGATTTTGAAAAGAAAAAAACATAATAGCTAAAAAAATTTTAAATTATTTTAAAAAATTTAAGTAAGTTCTTATATTTTTATTGCATTCAAATAAGTTTTTATATTTTTATTTTAAACCTAATAAGTCATTATATTTTAATTTTGAGTCAAATAAATTTTTATAAATAATGATTAATATGAAGACATAGTCATATCGTATATTTTACCTTCCATATTAACATTATGTCAATGTCATGTGGATGTAAATTGATAAAAGACATTTAATGATAATTAATTAATCATCAATTATAAGGATTTGTTTGATAAAAAATAAGAAGGAGGAAAGAAGAAAAAGAAACAAAAGCAAGAAGCAGTTAAAATTAAAGGCTGAGGTGTAATGTTAAGGATTTTGATGTGCTTGAGGTCCTTGGTTCAAATCTCAATAAATGCACAAATTTTTGAACAAAATACGTGGATATAGAGATTTGGTGGGTATTTATCAAAAGCTGATGAGAATGGAGTTGGGTGGAATGTTTTATTTGGAGTGACGTCTTGGTTATTGTGGAAATGGAGAACTGTACGGATCTTTGAGAGCAAAACTGTAGTTATTGAAGGGAGATTGTCTTCAATAGATAGCAAGATCTTATCAATAAAAAATGTTGTAATGACTGAAACTAGTGGAAGAATTTCAACAAGACCCCGAGAGGAAATTCTAATTGGCTGGACAGAGTTTTCCTCCGGTTGGATGGCTCTCAACTCTGATGGTGCATGTCGAAAAACAACTGAGCAGGTAGCGATAAGAGGAGTCTTGCGAGATTCGAATGGTCAATGGAGAGGAGGCTATGCGATGAAACTTTGAAAATGCACAGCATACCGAGCTGAACTTTGAGGTGTTTATCAAGGGCTCAAATACACATGGGAACAAGGATTCAGGAATATTGATATTCAGGTAGATAGCAAGTTAATTAGGGGTTGGTGCGATAACTTCCCAACTTAATCACCCTTGTTCAAATTCAGATTTAATTCAAACCATAAAGAAGTTGGGAGTTGAAGATTCGCCATGTGTGCAATCAGTAGACTTTTTTCCATTTCCATAGCCTTCATGTAAGTTTTCTTCTTTTTTTTTTTTCGGTTTGTTTCATTTTTATTTTACTTTGGCTAAATGTCTAAATAAGTCTTTGAACTATATAAAAAAAAAATCAATTAAATTCCTATCTTATTATTTCGTTACGTTCGTTTTTTAATTTTTATTTTAAATAAGTAAATTTTTATGATTAATGATTAATAAATATGATCATTAATTAAAATTATTGACTAATTATTATTAGTAAAAAAACCACTTGTCAAATAAGTTCATGACTTACGTTAACTTAATAATAATAATAAAATGATCTGTCATCTTAGTTGCAGCTTTTTATTAAAAGTATTTCTTTAGTTGGAATTAGCAATCATTTTATGCTAGCAGATTTGTATTTATATGATTGTAAAAGGTTGTAGTTAAAATGAAAAGTGATATTTTAATTAATGATAATTAATTAATTAATTATTAATAGTAAGAATTTATTTAATTTAAATAAAATATAAAATTTAATTAAATACAATAAAATAATAATAATTTATTTAAACATTATGTCATTTTTTGATATAAAAAGCTGTAGTTAAAGATTTAACACTGTTAAGTAAGGTTTTCTAAACCAATTAAAACTTATGCCCACCATTAAATTACAAACACAGAAAACATCCACGAAAACTCTAGAAAAACACAGCACCATGAATCAAAGTGTCAAAACTCCCCTGTACAGTCCCAGAACGTCGTCTGGCAGCAATTCAAAAACACATGTAAGCACCTGCAGACAACAACAGTCTCAGGGAATGCTAAATCCCAATCCTCCCCCATCATGGTTCTTCTCTACTGTCCCCATTCATTCTTCCCTCTTTCAATCAAAATGCAGCCGTCCATACAAAGATTAGCGGAAAAAAAAGATTTATAGCTAAACCCCAAAGTTAAGGGAAGAAAACAAAAAAATAAAACACTGCTTAGTCCATGGAATGTTGGCCTTTAAATTTTAAGATGAGAGAAAAATCATGAAAATTTAAGTGACTAAAAGAGGAAAAAATGATAAGATAAATGATGGATGAAGCTTTTTTAATTTTCAATTGATAGTGTTTAATTTTACTCTTTATTTAGATACGAGATAGGTAACATATTTTACACTTCAAGCATCAAATAGACACTTACTAAAAATTTATACATAGGGCATGAAAAGAGGTATAAAAAAGTAAAAAAAAAAAAATTATGATTGTGAGGAGTAATTGGTGTAATTTATTCTTTTCTATTCCACTTAAAAGAAAGGAGAGAAATAATTTCTTTTTCGATCTATATGGATATATACTTTTTAATTTCCTGTACAAAGCATCCCAGTGCATTTTTTGTTTTAAACAAAAATTCTTTCGCTTTCGTATCTTTTGGTTTTAACTCTCCTTTTGGAAAAGCCTTCTAGAAGGAAAAGTAAAGAGTGCCCTCGCATTTGCTTGGTGGAAAGAGAAAGGAGAATGGGGTTCCATTATGTTACTGCCTTTTAACTTGAGTGGTCGACCAATAGCCTTATCACATTGCATTTATAGCCTTTTATCAACTACAAGAGGTAAGTTACACTCTTTTTTTTGGCTATTATAATATGTAATTAATCATGCGGTTTTAGTCAAAAGATTATATTCAAGTCTCTAAGGGGAAGTGGCACAATTAGAAAATTGATATTTTAATTTGAAAGTTTCGAGATTTCATTTTGAAATAGACGATACAAAATTTATGTGGAGGTAATTTTCCACTTAACCTTATATATATAAAAAAAATTAAATTAAAATATTATATGCTATAGAGAATTGGCATGCAGGGCCAAATTAAAAATGTTTTAAGAGAATTGTGAGGAAAATAATTGAAAACGAGTTGCTTGATCGAAATAATTATCTTTTGATCATAGTGTAACTCTTCTTTTAATGTTACGAATTATTTTGATTTGAATGCATCTTTTTTTTTTAATATCGTCGCATATTAGTCTCTATCTTTAATAATGTCTTGTGTCTTATTTGCTTTTGCTTCTCTTCTTGGAAGATGGCATCAAATTATGGTGAAATTGTGGGTCTTTTGGAATTTGGAAATATCTTTACATAATTAAACTTGAAAGGACCAAATGTTGATGTCATTGTTAAACACTTGAAGTTGATATATCTTCTGCTTTCTCTTTAGATCATCCTCTCTACAGGTGAGGAATTATAAATACACAAACAATTATTATCTTGGTGACCTGCAAATCTACCTTTCCTAAATAACATTAAGCTAATAAATAAACTTTCTGATCGAATTTGAATCGCATGATAGTGAAAGATATATAACAATCTTTTATCTCCCAAAACTCTCTCTCAGCAACAGCAGATGCAAATTACTCCGGTGGAGTCAAGAACCTCCCCAACTTGAACTCATTCAGATATATTAGTGAAATGCCCAATATGTGGGTCTTCAAACTATATTAATTACTATTCACATGCATTACATGAGGAAAAGAAACATTAAACCATATAAGTATGGGGTTTAAATAAAACCCCTTAGCAAACCAGCTGCTTGAGTAATAAATATTTGGAGGAAAGAGGGGGTCAATGCCAATTCTCCCAGCTGGACCACAGGTCTGGAAATGGAGATTGAGCTTCCCTGGTCTCAGCCGATTGGTTGTGTTGTTGGGATGCAATGTGGCTTGGTGTAGCCATCAGCGGCATCCAACTTGGATCAAATGAGGAGATTGGCTCCATTTCCTGCTGCTGCTGCTGCTGCTCACCAATCGATATTTCAAATCTCACGTTTGAGTTTGAGTTTGACCCAAAATAATTTTCATACTCATTGTTAATAAAGGTTAATGGCGGCAGAAATTGCTGCGGCTGCGGCTGCTGTTCCTTACAAGCAAACTGATCCACCTGCATGGGATTTATGGAACTAATACAGCCACCTGTAGCTTCTAAACTCATTGGACAAGAACTGTTTCTGATATTTTCCATGTCTTCTTCAAGCCTTTCTTTTCCTTTGTACTTAATCTTACAGAGTCTCCAGTCCTACATAAAAAAGGAACAAGAAAAGAAGAAGAAAGTCAAGCTAGAATCATACGAATTACTATTCTAAAATGCTAAACAATGCAGAGTGAGATGCAAAACCATAATGATGACTGCACTGACATTGTCCAAACACCAAAACTTTGGTACCCCATAAAGCTTGTACACGTGCCAATAAAGCAAAAGGCAAGAGTATCATCTCATTCCTTGACAAATGCTAACCGCAATATCCCATACCTTGTCTTGTCTCGTTTTTTCCACACAGTACATATTCATTGAATTTTCCTACCACACTGCACTTATCTTTGAAGAGTAAAAAGAGTAAGTGATCAAATAGAAAACACATATATAATCAACTAAAGTTCCCTCTCGTTAATCGGAACTTCTGTTATTTGTTTCTTTTTTCTTACAAAAATAAGAAAAATACAAAGTGCATTTAGATAGAAAAACAAACAAATTGTACATACCATCTTTTTTTTTTTTGAAAGATATACATACCAGCTTTTAATAGAGGAAAACAAACCAATAGTTACAACCATAAGGTAAGTTTTAGTAGCACTATATAATTAAAAAAAACCCAACATTAAATCGAAGCAAACTTATACATGGATTAAATTTGAATTTTTGACCTAAAATGGTTTGAGTATCTCATTTTTATTGTTAAAGTTAAATCTTAGTTGACAGCTAACTAGTATTTGGTTCAATATTTAGCATATGTATTCTTTACTTAAGGAATTGGGTATGAATTCTCTTTTTTTAAAAAAACATATATGAAATCCTCATTGGCCAAGGTCACTGCAGTTCATACAACAAAAAATATACTGCCTATGCCTAAAGTATTGGAGGGGCAGGCAGCCATCAAAATTAACTAAAAAATACATCTTGTTCACTCTCTAACCGATCCCTTGCTTGCAGCTTCAGCCCTGTTCATGTAGGCAATAGACGCAGGACTTACCTACCAATCTTCTCCTTGTATTTTTTATGGTTAAAATTATGGGAGTGAGAGCTGATAGTGAAAATTGTAGCAGAAACAAGTATAGTACTGTTATTCTTAACCATATATAGTATATGGTTTGGCTTGAGATTATCATAATATTTAAGAACATTAAAATTGAGAGTAATTATATATGATGGTATAATTTACTTGGGAGATGAAAAGGATTAAACTTATGAACTACTTGCTAGCTAGCTGCTATATATGCTGTGGAGATATTATTGATCTGATAATCTAACTATATTTACAAGTTCAGGACCCCAATTATTTACCTGCCATTTGGCTCCCCACAGCCTAGTTAACGTCGTTCTGCTATGTAAAGGTAATAACCTCGTATAGCTATAAGCTCACACGTGTAGACTAGACAATCCTTATAGTGGCATCAGAAGACAAGAGGGAAGTCTATGGATATCTAAAGAAATCGGGTTTTGGACAATGATATCTCAAGAAATTAAATCAAAAGCCTAGATTACATATGTTTCCTCTTTTCTCCCCCAGGCTGTAAAAAGGCAGATTTGCTCTTACTGTCACCACATTATCAAGAACAGGTTTGTTTAATAATTTGAATAGCTTCATGCTCTCAAAAGTGCTTGGGGGAAAAATACCCAGCAATAACTTAATTAGCTGATACGAAAAAGGACAGCGGGTGCATGTATGGTTTGAAGATATGCCTTATGCATCAAACTCTGGGAAGGAGGACACAAACCGTTGGAATAGAGTGAAGGGCATATTCATGCATGATCCAGTCAGTCTTGATCGCACCTTTGCGCTTTCTTCCGTTATCCCTAAACCTGTGAAATGTTAAGGGCCTTTTGTAACCCACCACTCGTCCATTAGCAGAAATTGTCTTGACATGACTGGTGGCCTTCCACCATCCTCGACCCGACACCTCTCTAGAATCACTCTCCCTCTTACAGTAGTAATACCTTTCGTTATTGTTTAAGGCCGCGCTTTGAATCCCTGCACAAAGTATAATTAAAACAAAGGATGACTAGGCATATATAATATTAGTCTGAGAAATAAAACCATCAAAGATAATAAGTTTCCATGTACTGGCTTTTACTGTAGTAACGTTACATATAGTACAAATTGTGGGATTTTGGGAGCCATGGCAAGAGAAGGGAGCAAGGGAAGGGAGTCAGTTCAGTAGAGGCTACAGAGGATGAGATGAGACAATTAAGTTGATCGATGAAACATAGGAAGTATGATTGTCGTTGTGATCTGATTGATCCAATGTTCCCTGGATTACGGGATTCTGTTCCTTTGCACCCTCAGACATGAACCCTTGGACAAATATTGATAGCTTTACGCATTAATATTTCACTTTTATATGCTAACAAGTCTGGTCATGCACCGAAACTGGAAACATATATAGATAAACTAAACAACAAAGAGATTAATGTATTTGATGCTATCAGAAAATTAATATATGATTAAGGAAGAAGAAAAGAATGTCATACATTGAAGATCTTGCGGCTCTAATTTATAAATATTTCTTTCAACAATGAAATCAAACGGCGCCATGACATTCCCAGATACTTTCTGTATCAGTATTTGGATAAGCTCTTCATCGGTAGGGCAGAATTTAAATCCCATTGGAACCATCTTCTATTCTTCAAAGTAAAGACAGAAACCTGTAACTTAATTATCACTCTTTTTTATTTAGAAAAAAAAAAAAAAACTTTGAACATTCGTTCAAAACAAATCAGATATCTCTGAAATGGTGTAAAGACGGGTCTTTATAAAGAGAGAAGGAAGTAGAGAAGAAAATGCAAATCTATGAAATGGTGTAGAGTAAAGATGGGTCTTTATAAAGAGAGAAGGAAGTAGAGAAGAAATTGCAAAGAAGACAAAAAGAAACTCAAGTTGAGAGAAGACAAACAAATTTTTGGTTCATTTTAGAGGAAATTAACATTAGTCAATATTAATTAGGTTGACTCAAGTCATCGGGATGCATGGAAACTATAAAAATATTGAGCTCAGATATGCGAAGTCAGTCAGTCACCAATAATGTATTACAAGTTAGACACGGTGATGATGATGCTAATAATACATGGCTTTTGTGCGGTTGCATTCACATTTATTCTTGCAATTTTATGCTATATAAGATCGTAGGGGTGTTTCTTTCACTTTAAGAGCATGTGCTAGCTTCATCTGTTGATCACGTTATTCACTTTTCTCTCTTCTCTCTCTTCTCTCTCTCTCTCTCTATATATATATTATATAATATATATAATATATATAATATATNCTTTCTGTCTTTCTACCTCTTTTCTCTCTCCTCTCTCTCTCTCTCCTCTCTCTCTATATCTATATATATAATATATATATATATATATACCCAAACAAACACACATATATATATATATATAAATATATCCGTGCGCGTGAGAGAGAGTGTGTGTGTTTCTCGTTTATTCTCACATGTATGTCATTGCTATTTTGATGGACTTTAGGGAATCGAAAGGCATAATGTAGAAAGTTAGGCATGGAGTAGGTTTTTACTTTTTGAATGGTTATAGTAGAAAAATTAGGTTTAATTAGCAATAAAAAAAGGTAGCTTTTTCTTTGTTCACATAACTAATTAAAGTTATTAGACTGGTGTTTTTTTATTTTTTATTTGTTTGTGTTTCTAAAATTACTAAAAATGATAAATCGATAATAGAAATTCCAACAATATATAACATTCGTTTGTGGAAATAAGTTACTTAGAAGGGAAACTCATAATTAGTATGGGAAAGCAGGGAATTATTACTCTCTCTCTCTCTCTTGATGACAAAGTGGCTATTATATATAGTAAGTTGAGGTAGCTAGAGTTAGAAGAATTAATTAGATTGAGATACTATATAAAGGCAAAGGTTTCCAAAAGCACTTCAAAGGCAGCTGCTTGCCTTGTTTTATCCATTATTATAACTTGTCTGGGCTTCTTTGGTTTGGAGTCATTGCCATGTCTATATATATATATATAACAATAGGGCATTTTTTAAAATAATTTTTAAAGATAAAATGTTTTTAAAAAATAACTTTTTTTATAATTCTAACTGTTTTTTGTCAAATTGGATAAAATTACCTTTAATAAAATTACAAACTATGATGTTACACTTCATGTGAAAAACATGTTATATACCATGGTTAAGTTGTTACAAGCCATGTTGAAAAAAAATACTATTATTACATGTTATGAACAAAAATATGTTACACGTCATTGTTAAGTTGTTATACGCTATATTGAAAAAAAATGCTATTATTACACACCATGAATAAAAACATATTACATGCTATGTTAAAAAAAATATTATTATTACACGTCATGTACAAAAACTTGTTACACTCAATGGTTAAAAAAAGTTGTTACACGTCATATTGAAAAAAAAAAAATTATTGTTGCACACTATGTACAAAATCATGTTACACGCCATGTTGGAAAAATATTGTTATTACACTCTATGTTGAGAAAATATTATTGTTACACGCCATATTCAAAAATATTTTGTTACACTTTAATGTTTAAAATGTTGTTGTTACTTACAAACCAAAACTTCAAATCCCTTCAACTCTCTTCATTTTTTTAATTTTTTAACAATTTGACACATATTAAAATGTTTCTAACATGTTTTCATAAATCAAAATACAAATTTTCTTATCTAAAACACCTAATTCGACTAAAAATTAAAAAAAAAATTTCTTTGAAAACTTAAGTTTAAAAATTTCAAATTCTTGAGTTTATTGGTGTTTAGGTTTCGAATTGATTTAATTAAAAGTTATTTCAAACATTTATGATCATTTATACCGTTTTTATTTTATCCAAAATACTTAAAAATCAAATTTTCCAAATAGTTATCCACCAAAGCACATCTAAACCATCGCTTGGTGTCTTGAAATGACAAAAAAGAAAAATCTGAAAACACAAGAGAGAGAAATCGAAAGAATAACAGATTAATACTGAAAAGAGAAATCGATAAAATTAGAAAGAGTTGGATGGCGAGAGAGAAAAATTTGAAGTACAAATGAAGAGAAATTGTGATGAATGATTTAAGTTATTTGAAATAGTTTCAAAGATATTTTTATCAAGTCATGATTAAATATGGTTAAAAATCGTTAAATTTATTTCAATTGTTATTTTTAAAATACCTTTCATTAAAGAGGGTTATTTCTCATAATTTTTTTTATTTATAATTCATTCGTAATGCAGAATAACAATAACAAATCAACCAATTTATATAAGCCTAATTAAGAGTCCACGAAAAGGAAATATTTAGTAATAGTTGCAGAGTCTCATGGAAAAGATTTGGAATCAATGAGTTTTTGTTTTATTTCGTGGGCACTGAATCCGATAATCAATCTATTGATTAGAGTGAAGAAATCTGGGAATATCCTATCTGGATTTTTGCTGTATATTTTCACAGACAGGATGGTTTGCAACTGGCCATGGTTCAACTATACCCCCCTTAAAGTCTCCTTCCCTCTGTTTTGGTCTACCCCAGATGCTGCATATTTAACAGACAGCATGGGTTTGCAGCTGGCCATGGTTCAACTATAACGTCCTTAAAGTCTCCTTCCCTCTGTTTTGGTCTACCCCGGCCAGCCAACTCTTTAGTTTCTACTGACCAACATTTTCTTCTCTTTGGATTCTTCGGATTTCAATCTCTCTCTCTC